>NC_064927.1:435857268-436160299 GCF_023897955.1 Schistocerca gregaria
TGACTTAAGCTTCTTTAATTTACGCTGTAACAAAAGTTTCCATTTTTCATAATTAATTAATGGTAGTGGGGTATTTCGTAAAATTTCAAATAATGTCGAAAGTTGATTTACAATTTTCAAGAACATTATTTATATGAAAAACCTTATCTACGTATCATCACTTCGAAGATATTCCCTCTAAACCTAAAACACCAAAATACCTTTCGGTATGTGTTTTATCCCTTAAAACTAACACTGGGCACATATAAAAAAAATACGTTACATTATGTTGCCCCTATACATACTCGCCAAGTTTCATCAAAATTGTTTACTGACATTCGAGACAGTTCCCCTGTAAGTGAATGTCAACGTGGCCAAATTGTTGGTGCTGTTTGGTGGGTCCTTCGGCAACCAACGATGTCGAAGTGTTTGGTGCTTCAAGAGGCACCGTATCGAAGATTTACACCGCGCACGGTAAAAGCGGTAAAACCTCATCCTTAGTCATATCGCGGACGAAAGTGCGTGTTGAGTGATGGTGATGGACGGGCATTGAAGAGGACTGTCGCGAAAAATAAGAGTACGGCAGGTGCGAAAGTCACTGCAGAACTCACGAACTCTCTCAGCACCAAAACAACTGGAAGGGAGCTCCATAATCAGGGGATTGCAGCGCGAGCTGGAATTCCAGTACCGCTCATCAGTTATAGAAACATTCGTAACAGGAAAACATGATGCCGAATTCAAAAAACCTTTACTATGGAAAAAGGGAAGAAAGTAATTTGGTCGCATAAGTCTTGTTTCACTAACTTTCCAACTTCTGGCCGAGTTTACGTCCCAAAAGTGAAACGTGGCAGGAGTTCGGTAACGATATGGGTAGCCATATCGTGGTATTCCCCTGGGCTCCATGGTTATTCTGGAAAGTCTCTTTACTGTCAGGGATGAAGTGACTTGGCGGCCATAGTCTCCAGGTCTGAATGTTACTGAGGCTTTGGGGTCGATTTTGGAGAGAAGGATGCTTGATCGCTATCCGCCTCCATCATAGTACTTGCCACTGTTTTGGAGGAAGAACGGTATACGATTTCCTTGAGAACCACGCACGTTCCCGAGACGATTGGAAGCTGTTTTGAATGGCAATGGTTTTCCTATACCGTAATGGGCGTTCTAACATTCCGAAGACGTCAGTAATTCTACGCATCAAAACTAATGCCAATCCGAAACTACGTAAACTATAACGTAACATACTGATGTAATACTATTGATATGCTGCTATTTTAATGTCATAGGTTTTTCAATAAGCTTTATTTTCAGTAAAAGAAAAGTGGACAGTGCAGCTCGGCACTCTGTGAGGGCCTGGGTTCGATTGCCGACCGGTTCGGAGATTTTATCCGCTCGGGGACACGGTGTTATGTTGTCCTCACCTTCACTTCATACTCAACGACACACAGGTCTCCCGGCCAGTAATGCCACGCGATCATTTTATTTTTTACTTCTAGATGTACACCTCCATCTACATACTGCGCAGGCCACCGTACGGTGCGTGGTGGAGGGTACCCTACACCACTACTAGTCTTTTCCTTTCCTGTTCCGCTCATATACAGGGTGTTACAAAAAGGTAGGGACAAACTTTCAGGAAACATTCCTCACACACAAATAAAGAAAAGATGTTATGTGGACATGTGTTCGGAAACGCTTAATTTCCATGTTAGAACTCATTTTAGTTTCGTCAGTATGTATTGTACTTCCTCGATTCACCGCCAGTTGGCCCAAATGAAGGAAGGTAATGTTGACTTCGGTGCTTGTGTTGACATGCGACTCATTGCTCTACAGTACTAGCATCAAGCAAATCAGTACGTAGCACCAACAGGTAAGTGTTCATCACGAACGTGGTTTTACAGTCAGTGCAATGTTTACAAATGCGGAGTTGGCAGATGCCCATTTGATGTATGGATTAGCACGGGGCACGTTTGTACGTTTGCGGTACGTTTGTATCGAGACAGATTTCCAGAACGAAGTTGTCCCGACAGGAAGGCCTTCGAAGCAATGTATCTGCGTCTTGGGGAGCATGGAAAATTCCAGCCTATGACTCGCAACTGGGGAAGACCTAGAACGACGAGGACACATGCAATGGACGAGGCAATTCTTCTTGCAGTTGACGATAAACCTAATGTCAGCGTCAGAGAAGTTGCTGCTGTACATGGTAACGTTGACCACGTCACTGTATGGAGAGTGCTACGGGAGAACCAGTTGTTTCCCGTACCATGTACAGCGTGAGCAGGCACTATCAGCAGCTGATTGGCCTCCACGGGTACACTTCTGTGAATGGTTCATCCAACAATGTGTCACTCCTCATTTCAGTGCAAATGTTCTCTTTACGGATGAGGCTTCATTCCAACATGATCAAATTGTAAATTTTCACAGTGTACATGTGTGGGCTGACGAGAATCCGCACGAAATTGTGTAAACGCGTCATCCACACAGATTTTCTGTGAACGTTTGGGCCATATGTTCTTCCACCTACGCTCAATGGAGCACGTTATCATGATTTCTTACGGGATACTCTATCTGTGCTGCTAGAACATGTGCCTTTACGAGTACGACACAACATGTGGTTCATGCACATTTCAGTCGAAGTGTTCGTACGATTCTCAACAACAGATTCGGTGACCGCCGGATTGGTAGAGGCGGACCAATTCCATGGCCTCCACTCTCTCCTGACGTCAACCCTCTTGACTTTCATTTATGGGGGCATTTGAAAGCTCTTGTCTACGCAACCCCGGTACCAAATGTAGAGACTCTTCGTGCTCGTATTGCGGACGGCTGTGATACAATACGCCATTCTCCAGGGCTGCATCAGCGCATCAGGGATTCCATGCGACGGAGGGTGGATGCGTGTATCATCGCTAACGGAGAACATTTTGAACATTTCCTGTAACAAAGTGTTTGAAGTCACGCTGGTCGTTCTGTTGCTGTGTGTTTCCATTCCATGATTCATGTGATTTGAAGAGAAGTAATAAAATGAGCTCCAACATGGAAAGTAAGCGTTTCCAGACACATGTCCACAAAACATATTTTCTTTCTTTGTGTGTGAGGAATGCGTCCTGAAAGTTTGGCCGTACCTTTTGGTAACATCGTGTATAGAGCGAGGGAAAACAACTATATGCCTCTGTATGAGCCCAAGTTTCCGTATCTTATGTTCATGGCCCTCACGTGAAATGTATGTTGGCGGCAGTGCAATCGTTGTACAGTCACCTATAAATGCCGATTCTCTAAGTTTTCTCAATAGTGTTCCTCGGAAAGAACGTCGCCTTCCCTCCAGGGATTCTCATATGAGTTCCCGAAGCATCTCCCTATCGCTTGCACATGGTTGGAACCTGTCGCTAACAAACCTGGCAGCGCGCCTCTGAATTACTTCCATTTCTTCCTTCAATCCGACCTGGTACGGATCCCAAACACTCGAGCAGTATGAGCAGTATTCAAGAATAGGTCGCACCAGCGTCCTATATGCGGTCTCCTTTACAGGTGAACCACTCTTTCCTAAAATTCTCCCAATAAACGGAGGTCAACCAATCGTCTTCCCTGTTCTCACATGCTCGTTCCATCTCATATCGCCCTGCATCGTTACTTCCAGATATTTAAATGACGCGAATGTGTCAAGTAGCATTGTACTAATGCTACATGCAAACATTATGGCGTTGTTTTTCCTACTCATCCATATAATGTTTAATTTTTCTACATTTATAACTATCTGCCATTCACCTCACCAACTAGAAATTTTGTCCAAATCATCTTGATTCCTCCTCCAGTCACTCAACTTCGACACCTTACCGTACACCATTATCAGCAAACAACAGTCCACCCTATCCGCCACGTAATGGCGGTCCCATCACACTTCCCAGAGGCAATCCTGACGAGACCCTTGTCTCTGATGAACACTCGCTGTCGAAGACAACATACCGGATTCTGTAACTTAAGAAGTCTTCGAGCCACTCACATACCTGGGTATCTATTCCATACTGAATGCACCTCCGTTAACAGTCTGCAGAGGGGTACTGTGTCAAATGCTTTTCGGAAATCTAGAAATATGGAAACTGCCTGTTGCCCCCTATCCATAGTTCACAGTATATCATGTGAGAAAAGGGCAAGCTTAGTTTCACACGATCGAAGCTTTGTAAAACCGTAGTGCTTCGTGGACATTAGCTTTTCCGAGACAAGTAAATGTGTTTTATTCGAAGTCAGAAACTGTTCAGGAATTCAGCAGCAAACTGATGCTAAGGATATTGATCTTTAATTTTGCGGGTACATTCTTTCTTCTTTCTTATATATGGGAGTCACCTGCGTTTTTTTCCAGTCGCGTGGGGCTTTGTGTTGGGCGAAAGAGTCGCGATAAATGCAAGCCAGTAAGGGGTAACTTCTTAGGAAGTCGAGGAAAGGCAACACATAATGGGAAAGATGCTGCGTTAAGGAGCATCGACTTTCCCGAACGCAGGTAGAAAAGATAGGAAGACACAGCATCTCTCCTCCCCCCCCTCCCCGCCCCCAAGCAATAAGCTCGATCAGCTGAGCCCTAGAGATCTTTGTTCGCAGTGTTAGAGCTAACAAATAAGTAAAATACTCATAATGGTGAGTGCACCCTTAAATTTTTTGTACCATACAAACTATGAAGCTTCCACAGTTGTATAAGTTTGCTGATATTATAATTCTTAAAATAACTGCACGACGCAGGTACTTGTCAAATTTTTGAACACGTGCTCTTTGTATTTTGTATTTATCTCAGCTCCATTTTCGTGGAAGTTGTATTGAAGCGATGTACTAACCCCTGAAGTAAGCAAATTACATAAAAATGTTTTAATACAATAGTGATACTGTATTGTTACTGCTGATGCTGTGGTTTTTAGTCCTAATATTGATTTGATTCAGCTTTTCCTGCTCCCTTTCAGTTCCTCCTACTTAGTTATTAGACCTGTTCATCTAATCGTCAGCATTCTTCTGTAGCACCACCTTCAGAAGCGTCTTCTCATTTTAAGTGTGAACGTTTTAGCTTCGGCCTTACCGTGACTGTTACTAATATCGGATGAAACAACACGTTCACTTGGTAAAAAACTTTCTGTAGTCAGGGTCGCATACATACTCATTTATTTTCGACAACATGTGGTTCCTGAAGAGGGGCAGCAGCCTTTTCAGTTGTTGCAGGGGCAACAGTCTGGATGATTGACTGATCTGGCCTTGCAACATTAACCAAAACGGCCTTGCTGTGCTGGTACTGCGAACGGCTGAAAGCAAGGGGAAAATACAGCCGTAATTTTTCCCGAGGACATTCAGCTTTACTGTATGATTAAATGATGATGGCGTCCTCTTGGGTAAAATATTCCGGAGGTAAAATAGTCCCCCATTCGGATCTCCGGGCGGGGACTACTCAGGAGGACGTCGTTATCAGGAGAAAGAAATCTGGCGTTCTACGGATCGGAGCGTGGAATGTCACATCCCTTAATCGGGCAGGTAGGTTAGAAAATTTAAAAAGGGAAATGGATAGGTTAAAGTTAGATATAGTGGGAATTAGTGAAGTTCGGTGGCAGGAGCAACAAGACTTCTGGTCAGGTGAATACAGGGCTATAAATACAAAATCAAATAGGGGTAATGCAGGAGTAGGTTTAATAATGAAAAAAAAAAATAGGAGTGCGGGTAAGCTACTACAAACAGCATAGTGAACGCATTTTTGTGGCCAAGATAGACACAAAGCCCATGCCTACTACAGTAGAACAAGTTTATATGCCAACTAGCTCTGCAGATGATGAAGAAATTGATGAAATGTATGATGAGATAAAAGAAATTATTCAGTTAGTGAAGAGAGACGAAAATTTAATAGTCATGGGTGACTGGAATTCGTCAGTAGGAAAAGGGAGAGAAGGAAATATAGTAGGTGATTATGGATTGGGGCTAAGAAATGAAAGAGGAAGCTGTCTGGTAGAATTTTGCACAGAGCATAACTTAATCATAGCTAACACTTGGTTCAAGAATCATAAAAGAAGGTTGTATACATGGAAGAATCCTGGAGATACTAAAAGGTATCAAATAGATTATATAACGGTATGGCAGAGATTTAGGAATCAGGTTTTAAATTGTAGGACATTTCCAGGGGCAGATGTGGACTCTGACCACAATCTATTGGTTATGACCTGTAGATTAAAACTGAAGAAACTGCAAAAAGGTGGGAATTTAAGGACATGGGATCTGGATAAGCTGAAAGAACCAGAGGTTGTACAGAGTTTCAAGGAGAGCATAAGGGAACAATTGACAGGAATGGGGGAAAGAAACACAGTAGAAGAAGAATGGGTAGCTGTGAGGGATGAAGTCGTGAAGGCAGCAGAGGATAAAGTTGGTAAAAAGACGAGGGCTGCTAGAAATCCTTGGGTAACAGAAGAAATATTGAATTTAATTGATGAAAGGAGAAAATATAAAGATGCAGTAAATGAAGCAGGCAAAAAGGAATACAAACGTCTCAAAAATGAGATCGACAGGAAGTGCAAAATGACTAAGCAGGGATGGCTAGAGGACAAATGTAAGGATGTAGAAGCTTATCTCACTAGGGGTAAGATAGATACTGCCTACAGGAAAATTAAAGAGACCTTTGGAGAGAAGAGAACCACGTGTATGAATATCAAGAGCTCAGATGGCAACCCAGTTCTAAGCAAAGAAGGGAAGGCAGAAAGGTGGAAAGAGTATATAGAAGGTTTATACAAGGGCGATGTACTTGAGGACAATATTATGGAAATGGAAGAGGATGTAGATGAAGACGAAATGGGAGATACGATACTGCGTGAAGAGTTTGACAGAGCACTGAAAGACCTGAGTCGAAACAAGGCCCCCGGAGTAGACAACATTCCATTAGAACTACTGACGGCCTTGGGAGAGCCAGTCATGACAAAACTCTACCAGCTGGTGAGCAAGATGTATGAGACAGGCGAATTACCCTCAGACTTCAAGAAGAATATAATAATTCCAATCCCAAAGAAAGCAGGTGCTGACAGATGTGAAAATTACCGAACTATCAGTTTAATTTGTCACAGCTGCAAAATACTAATGCAAATTCTTTACAGACGAATGGAAAAACTGGTAGATGCGGACCTCGGGGAGGATCAGTTTGGATTCCGTAGAAATGTTGGAACACGTGAGGCGATACTGACCTTACGACTTATCTTAGAAGAAAGATTAAGAAAAGGCAAACCTACGTTTCTAGCATTTGTAGACTTAGAGAAAGCTTTTGACAATGTTGACTGGAATAATCTCTTTCAAATTATGAAAGTGGCAGGGGTAAAATACAGGGAGCGAAAGGCTATTTACAGTTTGTACAGAAACCAGATGGCAGTTATAAGAGTCGAGGGGCATGAAAGGGATGCAGTGGTTGGGAAAGGAGTGAGACAGGGTTGTAGCCTCTCCCCGATGTTATTCAATCTGTATATTGAGCAAGCAGTAAAGGAAACAAAAGAAAAATTTCGAGTATGTATTAAAATTCATGGAGAAGAAGTAAAAACTTTGAGGTTCGCCGATGACATTGTAATTCTGTCAGAGACGGCAAAGGACTTGGAAGAGCAATTGAACGGAATGGACAGTGTCTTGAAAGGAGGATATAAGATGAACATCAACAAAAGCAAAACGAGGATAATGGAATGCAGTCAAATTAAATCGGGTGATGCTGAGGGAATTACACTCCTGGAAATGGAAGGTGCACGTGCCCGTCGACCTGGGACCGGACCGCAGCGACGCACGGATGCACGCCAAGACCGCAGGATCCTACGCAGTGCCGTAGGGGACCGCACCGCCACTTCCCAGCAAATTAGGGACACTGTTGCTCCTGGGGTATCGGCGAGGACCATTCGCAACCGTCTTCATGAAGCTGGGCTACGGTCCCGCACACCGTTAGGCCGTCTTCCGCTCACGCCCCAACATCGTGCAGCCCGCCTCCAGTGGTGTCGCGACAGGCGTGAATGGAGGGACGAATGGAGACGTGTCGTCTTCAGCGATGAGAGTCGCTTCTGCCTCGGTGCCAATGATGGTCGTATGCGTGTTTGGCGCCGTGCAGGTGAGCGCCACAATCAGGACTGCATACGACCGAGGCACACAGGGCCAACACCCGGCATCATGGTGTTGGGAGCGGTCTCCTACACTGGCCATACACCTCTGGTGATCGTCGAGGGGACACTGAATAGTGCACGGTACATCCAAACCGTCATCGAACCCATCGTTCTACCATTCCTAGACCGGCAAGGGAACTTGCTGTTCCAACAGGACAATGCACGTCCGCATGTATCCCGTGCCACCCAACGTGCTCTAGAAGGTGTAAGTCAACTACCCTGGCCAGCAAGATCTCCGGATCTGTCCCCCATTGAACATATTTGGGACTGGATGAAGCGTCGTCTCATGCGGTCTGCACGTCCAGCACGAACGCTGGTCCAACTGAGGCGCCAGGTGGAAATAGCATGGCAAGCCGTTCCACAGGACTCCATCTAGCATCTCTACGATCGTCTCCATGGGAGAATAGCAGCCTGCATTGCTGCGAAAGGTGGATATACACTGTACTAGTGCCGACATTGTGCATGCTCTGTTGCCTGTGTCTATGTGCCTGTGGTTCTGTCAGTGTGATCATGTGATGTATCTGACCCCAGGAATGTGTCAATAAAGTTTCCCCTTCCTGGGACAATGAATTCACGGTGTTCTTATTTCAATTTCCAGGAGTGTATTTGTTTGGAGTGTAGCCGTGTATGGAAGTGAAACATGGACCATAACTAGTTTGGACAAGAAGAGAATAGAAGCTTTCGAAATGTGGTGCTACAGAAGAACGCTGAATATAAGGTGGATAGATCACGTAACTAATGAGGAGGTATTGAATAGGATTGGGGAGAAGAGAAGTTTGTGGCACAACTTGACTAGAAGAAGGGATCGGTTGGTAGGACATGTTTTGAGGCATCAAGGGATCACAAATTTAGCATTGGAGGGCAGCGTGGAGGGTAAAAATCGTAGAGGAAGACCAAGAGATGAATACACTAAGCAGATTCAGAAGGATGTAAGTTGCAGTAGGTACTGGGAGATCAAGAAGCTTGCACAGGATAGAGTAGCATGGAGAGCTGCATCAAACCATTCTCAGGACTGAAGACAACAACAACAACAACAACAACAACAACAACAACCGATTTTGGCAGGCTTTGCTGTTATCTTCTAGTCTTATTAAATATTATTTATAAACATTTATTTAAAATAAATATTTTACCAATTAAAACAGATCGCTCCTTTGGAGGTGTTTATTAACGGCTGATGACTGCTTTATTTACCTTGTGTGGCGAGTTTTTGACTGCTTGGTCAAAGACTGTTCTAGACTTGTTACTCCATGCAGCTACACTTCACATCGCCGCCTTAACGCTCCATTATTGCACTACTGGCCATTAAAATTGCTACACAAAGGAGAAATGCAGATGATAAACAGGTATTCATTGGACAAATATATTATACTAGAACTGACTTGTGATTAAATTTTCACGCGATTTGGATGCATAGACCCTGAGAAATCCGTACCCAGAACAACCACCTCTGGCCTTAATAAAGGCCTTGATACCCCTGGGCATTGAGTCAAACAGAGCTTGGATGGCGTGTACAAGTACAGCTGCCCATGCAGCTTCAACACGATACCACAGTTCATTAAGAGTAGTGACTGGCGTATTGTGACGAGCCAGTTGGTCGGCCACCATTGACCAGACGTTTTCAATTGGTGAGAGATCTAGAGAATGTACTGGCCAGGGCAGCAGTCGAACATTTTCTGTATCCAGAAAGGCACGTACAGGACCTGCAACATGCGCTCGCGCATTATCCTACTGAAATGTCTCCAAACACGGATGCAACCATCATGATGCTGTAAACAGGACCTGGAAAAATGACGTTTTGCCATTCGTGCACCCAGGTTCGTCGTTGAGTACATCATCGCAGGCTCTCCTGTCTGTGATGCAGCTTCAAGGGGTGCCGCAGCCATGGTCTCTGAGCTGATAGTCCATGCTGCAGCAAACGTCGTCGAACTGTTAATGCAGATGGTTGTTGTCTTGCAAACATACCCATCTGTTGCCTCAGGGATCGAGACATGGCTGCACGAACCGTTACAGCCATGTGGATAAGATGCCTGTCACCTCGACTGCTAGTAATACGAGGCCGTTGGGATCCAGGACGGCGTTCCTTATTACCCTCCTGAACCCACCGATTCCACATTCTGCTAGCAGTCATTGGATATCGAACAACGCGAGCAGCATTGTCGCGATACGATAAACCGCAATCGCGATAGGCTACAATCCGACCTTTATCAAAGTCGGAAACGTTATGGTACGCGTTTCTCCTCCTTACACGAGGCATCACAACAACGTTTGACCAGACAACGCCGATCAACTGCTGTTTGTGTATGAGGATTCGGTTGGAAACTTTCCTCATGTCAGCACGTTGTAGGTGTCGTCCCCGGCGCCAACCTTGTGTGAATGCTCTGAAAAGTTTATCATTTGCATATCACAGCGTCTTTTTCCTGTCGGTTAAATTTCGCCTCTGTAGCACGTTATCATCGTGGTGTAGCAATTTTAATGGCCAGTAGTTTAGAATCAAAGATTTTCTGAAGAAAACTCGAAGAAGAGCATTACGTTTCGTTAGTAAGCGCGAAAGCGCCATGGAGATGATCAACAAACTCCAGTGGTAGACGCTGCAAAACGGGCGTTCTGCATCATGGAAGATGTGGTCTATTGTTAAAGTTCCGAGACCGTACGTCGTAGAAAGGTCAACCAATATATTGCTAGTAGCGCCACTAAGAGTATGAAAAACAGGTTTGCTTTAAATACAAGCCGAAACGGTCTTGAGCGTTACTTACCTTTGAGGTTGGACATCGTGAGATGATGTTAGCCAAGAATGCCTTTAAGGCGATAAAGATGCCCTTATAATACCTCACTGAGTTTGAACGAGGTCGTGTAGTAGGGCTACGAGAAGCTGAATGTTCCTTTTACGATATTGCAGAAAGACTTGGCAGAAATGTAGTCACTGCACATGATTGCCGGCAGCGATGTTTACAAGAAAACCGGTCTGCGGCCAACCACATGGTACTACCGTGAGGGAAGACCGTTGTGTTCGTAGTACAGCTCTGGCGCACTGTTCTGCGTATGCAACAGCAATATGAGCAGCAGTTGACACCACAGTGACACAAAGAACTGTTGCACATCGGTTACTTCAAGGACAGACGCCACGCACCGAGCGTTCCACTGACCTCAAACCATCGCCATATGCGACTTCACAGGTGTCAAGTGAGATCCCATTGGAGCGCAGAGTGGAGACCTGTTGTGTTTTCTGATGAAAGCTGGTCCTGCCTCGGTGCCAGTGAGGGCCGTGTGTTGTTAGAAGGTGGCCAGTTCAGGACCTGAATCCAACCTGTTCAAACAAATTTCGGGCTTGCAGCCGGTCGTCGTTCAATACTTTGCACGATATTTCACCAGGGCACCTGCCAGTCATCTTCAGGTGAGCCGTCGCAGACTGCGACGACCGGCTGCAAGCCCGAAATTTGTTTGCACAGTCAATTCGCCGGGAAAATTTTAAAATTCACACCTGAATCCAACCTGTCTAGACACCCCGGTCTACGCCCGGAGTTATGGTCTGTGTTGCGATTTCGTATGACAGCAGGAGCAATCTCGTGCTATCCCACGCACCCTGACTGCAAATTTGTACGTCAGTCTGGTGATTATACCTGTTGTGCTGCCATCCATGAGCAGCATTCCAAGGGGATGTTTTCCAACAGAATAACG
The DNA here is from genome assembly GCF_023897955.1 of Schistocerca gregaria. Lineage (NCBI taxonomy): Eukaryota > Metazoa > Arthropoda > Insecta > Orthoptera > Acrididae > Schistocerca > Schistocerca gregaria. Next base: position 435,869,052 of record NC_064927.1, read on the forward strand.
TCCGCCCACGTACCGCTGTTGTAACCCAACATGCTCTACAGAATGCTGACATGCTACCTTTGTCTGCTCAGTCATCAGGTCTGTCTCCAGTGAGCTCATATGGAGCATAATGTGACGACAACTCCAGCGTCATCCACAAACAGCATTAACCGTCCCTGTGTTGATCGACTAAGTGGAACTCCATGCCACAACACTGACATCCGGCATCCGTATAATACAACGCCTGCGCTTTTGCACCGATTATTAATGTAACACCATTTCACAATTGTAATCGCTTATCTCGCGCTTACATTAACTTGTGATGTGTGTTATCGAGACAACTGTATTGCCGGAATTTCATTTCGCCACATTAATTATTTTTTTGGTACTTTTTTTGGTGGTGGTGGTGGTGGTGGTTAGTGTTTAACGTCCCGTCGACAACGAGGTCACTAGAGACGGAGCGCAAGCTCGGGTTAGGGAAGGATTGGGAAGGAAATCGGCCGTGCCCTTTCAAAGGAACCATCCCGGCATTTGCCTGAAACGATTTAAGGAAATCACGGAAAACCTAAATCAGGATGGCCGGAGACGGGATTGAACCGTCGTCCTCCCGAATGCGAGTCCAGTGTGCTAACCACTGCGCCACCTCGCTCGGTGCTTTTTTGGATCAGTGTATATTAATGACCTAGTAGATAACGTCCGAAGTTCCGGGAGGCTTTTCACGGATGATGCTCTTGTGTACAGGGATACGCAAAGCTAGAAAATTGTACCAAAATGCAGGAAGACCTAGAGAGAATCGACGCTTGGTGCTAGCAGCGGCAGTTGACTCTCAACATAAACAAATGTATTGCGAACACATGCAGAGAAAGACCCTTTCGTTTATGGTTAGACGTTTGGCATCAGAACTTTCCTACAAAATTACTGGAAGCAGTTACTTCCGTAAAATATCTGGGAGTTTGCATACCGTAAGCGATATGAAGTGGAAGGACCACATAAAATTAGTCGCAGTTGCGGCACAAGCCAGAGATTCATTGGTAAAATTGCCAAGAAATGCAGGAAATAGCTTACAAAACATTCGTTCGGCCACTACATGGATGTTTTCGTCAGCGTAGAATCCGTACACATAGGACTGAGAGTGCAAGTGCGGCGCGGGATTAGCCGAGTGGTCTGAGGCGCTAATTATAGTGCTAGACACTGAAAGACAGGCTTCCTGCATCAAATAAGACATGATCTGTTGCTAAAGTTCCAAGAGCGTACGTTGCTAGGAGAGTCAGCCAATACATTGCTTCCCCCTACATATATCTCGCGAGAAGACTAGGAAGATAAAATTATACACATTCGAGCTCACACGGAGGCTAACCAGCAATCTTTCTTTCTATACGCGGCTGGAACGGAAGCAACGGGAGGTGTTAGTGGAACGTAAAGCAGCCTCGGCCACATACCGTAAGGCTTGCGGTAGTCCATGCACCGGAAATGTCAAGTCCACATCACAGACCGATTTCCAATACCTTCTTTGATAACGATCGTTGATTTTGTTCTTATTTCTTGGTTTCTGCTGTACTAAACAATACAAACATATTTTCCTCGCCCCGTCGGTGTCCTTTCTTATGTTTCGTGTCGTCATTACTGTGCCAGGAAAGCGTTTCCGACCATGCGCTGATGTGCGATTCTCCATCGTCCTGGTGTAGTCTATGTCTCCTGAAAGTTTGTAACCGCTCTGCCGAAGCGCCCTGCATATGATTTCACATATAGGTGATCTGATGATGTACAGTTGTGAAATTCAGTACGAAGATCTAAACGTCCCTAGCAGCGGCAAGACTCTGACACAGCCTGGTGTCAAGTCCAAATGAGCGTAGCTCACAGGTACGGGTATTTCATTTCATGTCAGGCGACTGATGGCGCGCCCGTCTCTCGCCACCTTGTGATCAGATGTTTACGATGAGCGGATCTGGTGAATATGTTGGCCAGGGCAACAGTCGAACGTCGTCTGTATCGACGTATGTTAGGACAGTGCGTGCGAACATGCAATCTTCCTTTATCATACTGAAAGATAACCTCACACACACCTCGAAGATAACGCGCAGCCACCGATCTTAAACACCTCAAAAATGTGACGCCTACTGCCCAAATTACCGGCTACGTGAGCCAGAGCTGATCATGCTTGTAGCTAGTGGCACCCCACACAAACACGACAGTTGGTGGGTCTATATGACCGTGACGAGTGTCATCTGGCATTTTCGCCTCAGAGCCTGAATACGTCTGAAAAGTACAAGCGGCATCACTCCACTGCCCGGTGTTGTCTACGGGCGTACCACACTGTCGACGAGTGCCGCGTAAAGGGAAGCACCAACAATGATCGCTGTGATCCAGAAGTCGCCGCTTTGCCCCTGTGGATACTCCTCTTCTTCGAGACAAAGCAGGTACACTCGCTCGCCTGTCGACTGGCGCCACTGAGATCCTCTCTAGGCGTTCAGTGTAGCCCTTCTGAACACGTCGATTCCATATTTTCAAGATAGTCGTCAGATCCCGTCTACTGCAAACAGCAGTATCGTGGAACGATAAACTGCAGTTTCCGAAAGGGCTCGACTCTGCATATCGCCGGTTCGTACCGGTATCATATACAAGCCATAACGTGGTCTCCTCTTGCAAACCCGGTACGTAACTTTTCCTCGGAATATAGATGGTGTTGTGCAATGTTCAATTTTTAAAATTTTAGGTGTACGAACACAGCTCTTCAATCATGCAACTCATCCCCCCCCCCTCCCAACCCATACCACAAGCCACAAAAATCTCAAATTACAATTTCTGAATACTTCAGATTAAACATACAATGAGAAATAATTTTTTACAAAATATTGTTTCGAAATTCAGTTTTCAAAACAGTCACTTATAACCAAAACAATAAAAACACAAGATTTAATACACTACTGGCCGTAAAAATTGCTACACCACGAAGATGACGTGCTACACACGGTAAATTTAACCGACAGGAAGAAGATGCTGTGATATGCAAATGATTAGCTTTTCAGAGCATTCTCACAGGGTTGGCGCCGGTGGCGACACCTACAACGTGCTGACATGACGAAAGTTTCCAACCGATTTGTCACACACAGACAGCAGTTGACCGGCGTTGCTTGGTGAAACTTTGTTGTAATGTCTCATGTAAAGAGGAGATATGCGTACCATCACGTTTCTGACTTTGATAAAGGTCGGATTGTAGCCCATCGCGATTGCGGTTTATCGTATCGCGACAATGCTGCTCGCGTTGTTCGATATTCAATGACTGTTAGCAGAACGGCCTCGTATTACTAGCAGTGGAGATGACAGGCATCTTATCCGCATGGCTCTAAAGGATCGTGCAGCCACGTCTCGGTCCATGGGTCAACAGATGGGGACATTTGTAAGACAACAACCATCTGCACGAACAGTTCGACGACGTTTGCAGCAGCATGGACTATCAGCTCGGAGACCATGGCCGTGGTTACCCTTGACGCTGCACCACAGACAGGAGCGCCTGTGATGGTGTATTCAACGACGAACATGGGTGCACTAATGGCAAAACGTCATTTTTTCGGATGAATCCAAGTTCTGTTTACCACACCATGATGGTCGCATCCGTGTTTGGTGACATCACGCTGAACGCATATTGGAAGAATGTATTTGTCATCACTATACTGACATATCACCCGGCGTGGTGGTATGGGGTGCCATTGGTTACACGTCTCGGTCACCTCTTGTTCGCGTTGACGGCCCTTTAACAGTGGACGTTACATTTCAGATGTGTTACGTCGCGTGGCTCTACCCTTCATTCGATCCTTACGAAACCCTACATTTCACCAGGATAATACACGACCCCATGTTGCAGGTCCTGTATGGGCCTTCTGGATATAGAAAATGTTCGACTGCTGCCCTGGCCAGCACATTCTCCAGATCTCTCACCAATTTAAAACGTCTGGTCAATGGTGGCCGAGCAACTGGCTCGTCACAATACGCCAGTCACTACTCTCGATGAACTGTGGTATCGTGTTGAAGCTGCATGGGCAGCTGTACCTGTACACGCCATCCAAACTCTGTTTGACTCAATGCCCAGGCGTATCAAGGCCGTTATTACGGCCAGAGGTGGTTGTTCTGGGTACGGATTCCTCAGCATCTATGCACCCAAATTGTGTGAAAATGTAATCACATGTCAGTTCTAGTATAATATATTTGTCCAATGAATACCTGTCTATCATCTGCATTTCTTCTTGGTGTAGCAATTTTAATGGCCAGTAGTGTATAAATAAGAGGTGCTACCCTTTGTATCCGTACCAGTGCCACGTCACTCCATATTTCTGCTCGATAAATATCGGCAGTAGTTTTCGTGACTCATGTTCTCAACTGCTGCCAGCCGCAACATACAAATTGTTGCCCCGTGCTGATCAGTTACGTGTGTATAGTATTAATTAATAAAGCGTTCAGCCAATAATGACGATTCGCTACTACAGACAAGTAACACATTTGAGCAAGCACGAACGTCCCCATAATACGTTTTTTTTTCATGTACATACAACCACCCTGGTCTTTTTTTTTCGTACGATACAACCGACCATAGTTCAAACACATCAGTAACATTCATGGAGGTAGAAACAGACGGGATGTGCCATTACGTCACGAACTTGAAGCCGATGTCCGCCAACTTAACTAGCCCAAAACATTAGGTTCACCGCATTCATACGCCCATTGTTCACCGCGGTGACACTTCCCCGTAACGTTAGTCTGATTGCTTCGTATTACTAGAGCAAATACGCATTCAAGAACAGAATAACGTTCGAATTGCCTTCCTGACACTATGCTATTCCTGTAAGCTCTATAATTTTTGGTATTTAAAACAGCTGTTGTACGCTCACGACAGAAATAATGAACGAGAAGCACCCTTAAACAGTAGTCTGCTAATGTTTTGGGCTACTCAAAATGGCGCCCATTCGGGCTTCAAAACAACGTTCAGCGTAATTCTGTAGCGACACCTCCCATCTTTGTTTACCTCCATGGTAACAACGGTCTGTTCTGATTATTATCTATAGACAAATTACAATGCACTTATAGCAAAAGAAGTATAGATATGTATACACTATGCTTACCCATGTGCAAAATTTAATTTGCCCATCAGTTACATGGAAATTAACTAAATAGTTTTGTACAATTACACATCACTTTATGTGTACTATTTGTCTTCCGATGTGTTGGGTAATCGGGGTCCGTCCTCCACGAACTCCAGTTCTTGGTTTCTGCTCTGTTTCCTCGAATCATCCGCTCTCGCCAATGGTCTTTAGTTGTTCGTCTTCTCCTCTTCCTCCTTCCTGCCGTACTTGTAGGGTCTAGATTTTGGCGTAGCTGATTATACGGAAACCCCTAGTTTCTTGAGAGCTGTGTGTATAATTTATACATCCTAAAATGTGTTGTTGCTAAAAGTGTGGTAACACAATGGGGCCTTTGCACTCCGTAGCCCTCAGCTGACATAATGTTCCATCTACATGTCTCTCTTTCCGGGACATAATAATGATTCATGTCTTCTTCTTCTTCTCTACCAGTACAAATAGGGTTGACGATTAGTGACGGAATTAAAAAAAATACGAGCGTGATTGAACTTCATTCGTGCAACGGTTGTATAAAACTCTCTTGACAACGTGTACTTCGTGTACATTGCGTTGACGGGATCACAGGGTGTACTGCTCCGTATTGTTTCCCTTTGTCGTTGGTTCGTCTGCCATTCCTCATATGGCGCCTGAGTTGGTAGCAATGCAAAATTTACAGAAAAACAGTCCCCCTGCCGGCCGGAGTGACCGAGCGATTCTAGGCGCTACAGTCTCGAACCGCGCGACCGCGGGCATGGATGTGTGTGATGTCCTTAGGTTAGTTAGGTTTAAGTAGTTCTAAGTTCTAGGGGACTGATGACCACAGCAGTTGAGTCCCATAGTGCTCAGAGCCTTTTGAAGAGTGCAGAAAGTTGAAATAAACAGTTCACATAATATGCAAAAAAACTGGTGATTTTTCAGACTGGGGAACAATCAAGAATGGGGTGCCGCAAGGTTCGGTCTTGGGTCCTCTGCTGTTCTTCATATATATTAATGACTTGCCATTCTATATTCACGAAGATGCAAAGCTGGTACTTTTTGCCGATGATAAAGTATAGCTATCACACCCAACAGACAAGAATTAACTGGTGAAATTGTAAACGATGTTTTTCAGAAAATCATTAAGTGGTTCTCTGCAAGTGGGCTCTCATTAAACTTTAACAAAACACAGTATATACAGTTCCACACAGTAAATGGAACGACCCCATTAATAAATATAGACTTCGATCAGAAATCGGTAGCTAAGGTAGAATATTCAAAATTTGTAGGTGTATGCATAGATGAGGGGTTGAACTGTTTAAAACACACTGAGGATCTGCTGAAACGTATGAGTTCATCTACTTATGCTATTAGGGTCATTGCAAATTTTGGCGATATACATCTGTAAATTAGCTTACCACGCTTATTTTCATTCTCTGCTTTCGTATGGCATCATATTCTGGGGTAGCTCATCATTGAGTAAAAGAATGTTCATTGCACAGAAGCGTGTAATCAGAATAATTGCTGGAGCTTATCCAAGATCATCCTGCAGACACTTATTTAAAGAGCTAGAAATATTCACTGTAACCTCACAATATATACATTCACTTACGAAATTTGTTATTAACAATCCGAACGAATTCAAAAGTAATAGCAGTGTACATGGCTACAACAGTAGAAGAAAGGATGATCTTCATTACTCAAGGTTAAATCTAACTTAGAAGAGCGTAAATTTTGCTGCCACAAAAGTCTTTGGTCAATTACCTAATAGCATCAAAAGTCTGACAGATAGCCATATAGCATTTAAAAGGTAATTAAAAGAATTTCTTAATGGCAACTCCTTCTACTCATTAGATGAATTTTTGGATATGGTAAGTGGCTAATATCCCAACCTCCACAAAAAAATTATTGAGTGTCATGTAATATTTTGTCTAATGTAATATCTTGTATAGACACGTTTTATTAACCTGACACGTTCCATATCATTACGAAGTGTCGTATTCATGATCTATGGAACAAGCACTAATCTAATCTGATCTTGAACCATTTGAACAGTCCCCCCTCCCCGTCTCTCACTTATCTTCACCCTCGGCTGTCATAATTTTCCCCCTCTCCCCCCACTGCAGTGACACTGCTATAGGGACAGACTGTACGTAATATTCTTCAGTCGGATTCGTAGCTTACGAAATAGTGAGGTACATTGTGATTTAATATACGTATACTCTTTTTAAATCTACAGTGACGACTCGTTCCATTGAGGAAAAAAAAAATCCCTGGGGAGTACCGAACAACGCATCTGCGCGCCCCGGCCACAATTTACTCCTGGCCGTTATTGCTACCTACTTTGAGAAATTGCGCAGAAATGCTGATCATTTGCATACCGCTATCTAGTGTTGGCTTGCACGCCATATCAATTTGACGTTTGTTGCACACCGTCTTCATGCCTTTGCAATGTTAATGGTGCTGAAATGTTACTCTCCTTCTTTCACCCGACTTTACTGTAAGTTAGACCAATCATTTTTTAATGTTCTGTGCCTTTTGTAAAGCCTAGTATTGGTCTTCTTCCTGAGCTTCCTTTCCTTTTTTCTTCAGAGATCTGAATCATTCGTTCGGTTTTCGTTTTAACTTGGAATTTAAAAAAAAAATAATGTGTTTTCTCCTTCAGCTTTATCTGTGGAGTGCAAATTTTTCCCTATTTCCGTAAACAATATTTATTAATTTATTTGTAGAAGTAGTCAACAAACAACAGTTTGTTTGCTTAGACTTTTTGGTTTCGTTCTGTGGTTGTGTCCGTAAAAAGCAATCTTCTTTTCTTCTTTGCGTCTGGGAGTTTTTCGGCTATTTGATAAAGTTTATGGAATCTGGATTTTTTCTGGTATTTTTCGGAATATCCTCCTTTCTTTCATCTCCATTTACTTAGTTGGGCCGTCGTTGGTATTGGACAGTGTTTTGTCTGCGTGTAGGACTTCCGGTGTGATTATCTGGTTACAGTCTCTTATATTTGCATTCCACGACGGGAACGTTTTGTTATAGGTGCTTTTGGTGAGCTGGAAGGCCAGTTCAATTATATTTCTTCTAGCTTCTATTGCCTTTCTCTCCAGAACATTCCGCCTGATCCATTCTGCAAAATCCTTGGCGATTTCGACTTTTTTTTCTGCCACTTTCTAATGTTTCGGTAGGTTTATTATCTTTGTTATTATTTTGGTCTTTTCGATGGTCTTTCTCTTGCGTTTGTAGTTCGAGGGTTAGGTCATTGTCTTCTTACCATGTCTCGGGATTCCATCGTGGGTCTTCGCATTCAACTTTGTGACTGCTTTTCATAGGGCGATCTGCTGCCTGAGTCTACTTAATATGCCTTTATCTGCTTGTAACCGTTGGAAACGACAAACTTAACACGGAAATTAGTTCTCCAACCTGAGTTTTCACGCTTTAACACTGACTATTCGTGAAGCTCGATTACAACATGCTTTTTGAGCAGAGATTTAAAAAATTAAAATCAGTTGCAGAATACTGGAGAATTTTTTGAAGTATTCAACTCCTCATTGCTTTTCTGGAAAAGGAGCGACCGGTGAATGGACTAATTTTTCTTTATTTATCTCTTTATTTGGTGTTTTGATTCTATCGATCTTGGAAAGTGTAATGCAAAAGTCTGAGCGAGTCTTGGAAGTTTTCAGTCCTTGTTCGATGTTTACGTTTATCTTTGGAAATAATGACAATAAAAAAACCGAAAATTGGTTTTTTCAGAAACGGTTTTAACAGTCAGGTGAAATTGGAGATGAAAAAAAAACAAAAAAAACAGTGCAACTGAAATCTGGTTGGTTCAGCGATAACCGCCATCACTATCAGTGAGTCGGCCATGTAGGAAATGTGGCCGTATGGGGGAAACCAATTGTTTCCAGGCCTATGTTTACTAGGACTATTTATTTGTTTCATTGTGCACTTGCCGCTTTCGTTTGAACTTACAATAGTGAGAACACCCTGTATACTGTGTACAACCGACCCAAGTGCGTGGTAGAGCGTATTTCTCATTCTGCTTGTTATTAAGGCATCTTCGATTCACGTATGGAGAGCGGAAAGATTGGTTGCCCAGATGCCTTAGTGCGTGCTGTTAACAACAGCTGGTTCTTCCTGCTCTCCATGTAGGTATACTGAATGTAAATACGTACCGTGCAAATTACCGTGGAGAGTTTTTGTCATTCGCATTCTGAGTGGGAAGAACTGTGATAGTCATGCAACGGAAAGTACCAAGGGTGCCCATACGGTAGTTTGTAGGCGAAGGGAGAGGGGGTAGACCTGAGAGGTGCGGATTATTGTAAAATATGGGAAGCCATAAAAAAGTTCCGGTTCTAACCATGTTGAAAACCTGCGTAATACCGGTCTTTAAACCATTGTCTTGAAAGAGAAGCACCTGATTATATTATATTTTCTCCTCATCCTGAGAGCTATACCCCCCACCCCGCTCCTCCCCCCATTGCCCGCCGGGTATGGGTGCATTTGACCCTCTGTCATGCACTTCACGTTGGTTTTGCAGGGTGTGGACGTATTGTAGCTATGTCGACAGCCGATCTCTTCAGAGGCATTCCAACAAAGTTCACCTTGCTAACTGCATGGTACATCTGACGCCGGCATTGCATGCCTGTAAAAGGGGCGAGTAACCTCGGTCACCCTCTTAACTTTTAAAATAACACTCCGTATTTGGATGAAATCGTCACGTTCGCGACTCTTTAAAATCATATTCTGCATTTGCTTGAAATCGCCCAGGAGCCTGGACTAATAGATATAGCATCTGATACAGACGTAAGTATTCAGACACGACCTTTTCTTATGGAGCTTCGGGACTTGACGTTCACGAGATCAGTTTACTCGAGTCAGGCTAAATGAAACCCACTACGTATGCACCCGCGTTCGAATCGCCGTCGGGTATTCCGTTACAGCTGCTTCAGCGCCGCACTAGCGCTGAACTATCGCGTCGGACGTCGTAGACGTCCGCGCCATCTTGCGGAGACGCCGAGAGTCACTGTGTGTAACTGAGTCAATGGACTGGGACTGGGACGGAAGAGAAAAGCAAAGCGACATACCGAAATCCTTACGCCAGTTACTAACATGCCGTTTCAGTTCTTGGTGCCCAGATGTTCTAAGTGACAAATAGCATCCCTGTGTGTTGGGAGTTATGCTTTGCGGCATTTACAGGGGACAAATCGTCGCAGCGAGATTTAAATGCAGCAGGAGAAAGGGAAAATGCTTCGTATGTTGAGAGGCTAGTGAGCATTAAGTCACGCCTTCATCGCGCGGCTCTGTTTTACGCTCCCCGTCCTCGCAAATAAAAGCAAAGTACAGTTACTTCATTTCCGAGCACAGTGTTCGCGGTTGACAGCAAAGGAACAGCTTGGAAACGAGCTACCTAAGAAATGTGCAGGGAACGATAAGCCGCCGTACTCGGTTGCGCTGTGGGAACAGGTTAACCTTTGTTCGGCCGACCAATCACATTGCTGCTGATTCAACGGTTGCCACGACTATGCAGTCATTCAAGACACCTCGGCAGCAAGAACACTGCAGACTACTGGACTGGCCGCGTATGTGTGTGCGTGTGTCCAAACACCACAGTCGTAGTCAAGCACAGGCTATCGAGATGCGCAGCAAAAAAATCCATAAATACTATAAAAATTCATGTATGTATGCTGTGGAGTGCCGTGGTTTCGGTGTTTTGCAATTTTGGCCAGGACTACGACAAAACCAATTACTTATTATTTGCGTAACATGAGGTAATCGCTACCTCTCCCGGCTAATGGCCTCAGTTACGCTACGTCGGCGATTACTGCGCAAACACTGTCTCCCCGTACACGTACACCATAATTACTCTACCACGCAAACATATGGGTTTACACTCATCTGGTCACCTGGTATCAGATGTTCCAGGGAGGGGGGGGAGTCCACTCGTGTGTGGACTGCTGTGGCCTGTTGTGGGGTTGTGAACCACTGTGGGCCAGGTGGGACGAAGCCTCTCCGTCGTTTCTAGGTACCCGGTTTAGTACACACATGGGTACGAGTCGCGCGTCCCCGTGGGTTGCCAGTACTGGAAGACAAACTACTAAACGTTCCTCCTCTCATATCCTCTAACCCCAGACTGGCCGGGCTACTTACCTCTGGGCCCCTGACGTAAGTGGCCAACTGTACTTAGATCACGCACAGATTCACCAACGTCATTTAAAATTAAGCATACCTTAAAATATTTCTGCCACTGTAAGAATTTTTTTCTTTGTTTGTTACTGAGCACAAAGCTCAGCGCAGCGCTTTGTACACGCGGCGCTCGGAGACCACAGCGCAGCTACGATACCTCAAGATGGGCTTATAACGGTCCGAAACCGGTCGTGTGAAAATAAAGATATTTACAACTGAAGCGGTAATTTCAACCTCTGCTACAATGCTCAGTTGAGGATGTTCTTCCAACAGGATTGTTTGTTCTTAACGTTAGTTGACGTTTCTCGATTCGGACGCTAGTTCCTAGGTGCAACTACTCTCTCCCTCTCTCTCTCTCTCTCTCTCTCTCTCTAAGCTGACTGGCTGACTCATTATTGCCCAACGAAAACCACTATGGATAGAAACTTGAAATTTGGAGAAGGTGCGGATCTTATATTGTAGGCGTCGTTTAAGAAGGGATTTTTCGAAATTCCAACACTAATAAGGTGAAAGAGGGGATGAAGTTTTTCTTTTTTTGTTTTTTCTTTTTTTTTTTACAAAAATGTCGCTATTAATGCAATTTTGAAATTAGGCGTAAGGTAATTGGTATTTCGTTTTCCCATCAGAAATAAAGATATACGTGCTTAAGCATTATTAGACATTTAGCCCTATGGAGGTGAAATGGCTTTTCCATCAGAAATAAAGAAATACGTGTTTCAGCATTATTAGACATTTAGCATTATGGAGGTGAAATGGTGGGTGAAAGCTTTTTGTTTTTTTGAAAATACATAATTATTAAAGAGACGCTAAAGTATTTTTAAAGCCACATATGAACATTTGTATATTTGGCTTCTCGGTTACAAATAAAAAATACGAGTTTCAGCGTTTTTGAAAAATAGAACCCGTAAGGGGGTGAAATAGGGGACGAGATTTTTTACGAAAATATTTTATTCTGAAAGCATTTTTAAAGTTAGATCTATGCATATGTAAATGTTGTAGAAATAAAAATGACGTGTTTCACTGTTTTTGCAAATTCAACCCCTATGCGGGTGAAACGGGGGATGAAAGTTTTTATGGAAATAATTCACTGTGCCAACGCTTTTGAAGCTAAATCTATGAAAATTTCGATTTGGCTTCTCTGTTAAAAATAAAACATATGCATGTCACTGTTTTTAGGCATTGGACGCCTAAGGGGCGAATTGGGGGGGGGGGGGGGGAGGGGAAACGTTTTAGAAAATATTTCATTGCGAAAGCATTTTCTAAGCTAAATATTTGAAAATTGGTGTTGGCTTCTCGGTTAGAGATGAAAACAATCCGTATTTCACTGTTTTTGGAAATTCAGCCCGTAATGGGGTCAAATAGGTTCAGACTGATACACTGACTCATCATCGCCCAGCTCAAACCGCTGAGGATATAAACTTGATGTTTGGAGAGGGTGCAAATCTTATACTGTAGGCATCGTTTAAGGAAGGCTTGTCCGGAACTCCTCTCCTAAGGGGGTGGAATAGGGGATGAAAGTCTTTGGGAAGTATATCGCTATTAAGGGATTTTCAAGATAGAACTTTCTCAGTTAGAGAATAAAAATACGCGTTTCAGCATTTTTGGAAATTCAACCAGTAAGGGCGAAAAACAATGGGTGACTTTTTTTAAAAAAATAATTACTAAAGAACTACTAAATGAATTTTAAGATACATCTACGACAATTGGTATTTGACTTCTCGGTCAGAAATTAAAAAAAAAAAAAAGTGTTTCAGTTTTTCTGGAAATTGAACTTCTAAAGGAGAGCAAAAGCCGCTGAAAATTTTTAAGAAAATATTTCGTTACAATATAAAATTTTAAAGTTAAATTTATGAAAATTGGTATTTCACTTTTCGGCTAGATGCAAAGAAATACTTGTTAGGGGTTGAAAGTTGCTACGGAAATATCTCTACAAGAACGCAAAAGGTATGATTAACAAAAACTTTGGACTCCAGGTACCAGAATCGCTTTTTGGTCAGAAGTACATTCGGAAAAGACTATGTTTATATGGTGTTAATTAGCGTGAAAAGTTTAGAATGGGATGCAGTTTTTGAATAATATAAAAATCCGATCAAACAAAAATAAATGAAATCTCCGGAGGGCATACAGTCTACGGGGCGAAGCAGTGGGCGCTAAGCTTGTTGATCATAACAGCTGGTGCGGAAGGCGGCCATCAAGCAAGCAAACTGTATGTACCGTGCTGTGCTTGCCGTCGCTGCGGGAACAGCTTAGCACAGCGTCGTCTTCCACTGCGTTCAGGGAACCCAAACATTTTAGAACATGTTTTTTACTCGCGTATCATGTTATTTCTGGAACCCAGAATCTACTCTGTAGGAATCAACATGGATCCGGTAACACCGATAGTCTGAGACCCAACTCGCTTTATTTGTTCATGAGACCCAGAAAATATTAGATACAGGTAGATGCCATTTTCCTTCACTTCCGGAAGGCGTTCGATACAGTTCCGCACTGTCGCCTGATAAACAGAGTAAGAGCCTACGGAATATCAGACCAGCTGTGTAGCTCGATTGAAGAGTTTTTAGCAAACAGAACACAGCATGTTGTTCTCAATGGAGAGACTTCTACAGACGTTAAAGTAACCTCTGGCGTGCCACAGGGGAGTGTTATGGGACCATTGATTTTCACAATATATATAAATGATCTAGTAGATACTGTCGGAAGTTCCATGCGGCTTTTCGCGGATGATGCTGTAGTATACAGAGAAGTTGCAGCATTAGAAAATTGCAGCGAAATGCAGGAAGATCTGTAGCGGATAGGCGTTTGGTGCAGGGAGTGGCAACTGACCCTTAACATAGACAAATGTAATGTATTGCGAATACATAGAAAGAAGGATCCTTTATTGTATGATTAAATGATAGCGGAACAAACACTGGTAGCAGTTACTTCTGTAAATATCTGGGAGTATGCGTACGGAACGATTTGAGGTGGAATTATCATATAGAATTAATTGTTGGTAAGGCGGGTGCCAGGTTGAGATTCATTGGAAGAGTCCTTGGAAAATGTAGTCCATCAACAAAGAAGGTGGCTTACAAAACACTCCTTCGACCTATACTTGAGTATTGCTCATCAGTGTGGGAACCGTACCAGGTCAGGTTGACACAGGAGATAGAGAAGATCCAAAGAAGAGCGGAGCGTTTCGTCACAGGGTTATTTGGTAAGCGTGATAGCGTTACGAAGATGTTTAGCAAACTCAAGTGGCAGACTCTGCAAGAGAGTCGCTCTGCATCGCGGTGTAGCTTGCTGTCAAGGTTTCGAGAGAGTGCGCTTCTGGATGAGGTATCGAATATATTTCTTCCCCCTACTTATACCTCCCGAGGAGACCACGAATGTAAAATTAGGTAGATTCCAGCCACACACCGTTGGGTGGCTTGCGGAGTATAAATGTAGATGTAGAACATCGTGACAGGTGACGAGCCTTGGCTGTATTATTATGACATGTCGACTAAGACTCAAAACAAATTTTGGGTCTTTGAAGTGACGACACCCCCGTAGAATGTCTGAAAATTCCGATCACTAAAGAAGGAAATGATGGTTATTTTTTTCAAATCGTGTGGAATTGTGGAGCGTGTTGTTTTGGGATATGCACAAGACAGTCACAGCTAAGTGGTACACAGAGCAGTGCCTGCCCAAAGTCATCCAATCTTTGAAGAACCTGCAACCGAAGTCAAGAATGAACAGTTGGTTCCTCCAGCACGACAACGCCCCATCTCACCGCGTCGAGCCTGCCGGTGCGCCCGTGCGGTTCTAGTCCCTTCAGTCTGAAACTGCGCGGCCGCTACGGTCGCAGGTTCGAATCCTGCCTCGGGCATGGATGTGTGTGATGTCTTTAGGTTAGTTAGGTTTAAGTAGTTCTAAGTTCTAGGGGACTGATGACATCAGATGTTAAGTCCCATAGTGCTCCGAGCCATTTGAACCATTTTTTTCGCCGCGTCGAAGCATTCACCGAATATTTGACACTTCCAGTCCAGACCTTGCTCCTTGCGACTTTGCACTGTTCCCGCATTAAGCCGGAAGACGTGCAGTTTTCAAGTGATGAGGACTTCGTGAGGGCTTGGAACAACGAGTTTGCCTTTCTCCCTACAAGAACTTTGAAGGACTGGTTTAGGGATTGAATTCGGAGGATGGAGAGGCGTATTCATGTGGCGGAAATTACTTGAAAAAAATTGAATAAATAAAGCTGTACTGCGAAACTTTTATAGTACCCTTTGTATAATGGTAGGCTATCTTAGTTTATAGAGCCGCCAAGAACCGGATCTCCATGTCGGGATGGCGGTTATCGCTGCAACAACCGCTTTCCGGTTGTATCGTTTGTTTCCCCGCGATTTTAAACTGACTTCTTAAAACCGCTGAAAACAACTGGTTTCCCAAATAACCGATTCCCGGTTTTTTACTTGTTTTCAAAGTGGTTCAAATGGCTCTGAGCATTAAATGAAACAACAAGTTCACTGTTACCAGTCACCGTTGACTGGTAACAGTGCACTTGTTGTTTCATTTAATGTCAGTAACAGTCACGGAAAAGCCTAACCTAAACATGTTCGCATTTAAAGTGGCTCTGAGCACTTTGGGACTTAACATCTGAAGTCATGAACTTAGAACTACTTAAACCTAACTAACCTAAGGGCATCACACACATCCATGCCCGAGGCAGGATTCGAACCTGCGACCGTAGCGGTCACGCAGTTCCAGACTGAAGCGCCTAGAACCGCTCGGCCACATCGGTCGGCACCTGTATTCTTTCCTGTAATAAACGTAGAAATAGAACAAAGATTTAAAAAATTTGACTCTCTCGGTTTCAAGATAAAAAAGAGAAGTTAGCTCACCCACTGTTCGCTGCTTTTCTCAAAAAATGATAAGTGGCTGAATACTATAAAAAATCACCAAATTCTGCCACTGACTCTACTTTTTTTTAAAGCTCAGCTCAAAAATCGTTTTGTAATCGGGTATAATACCACTACTGGAGCGTTACGAATAGTTAGTGCTAAACGGTGAAAACTGTGATTGAAGAATTCTACTTTCGTCTTTTCAAGAGCTGCAAGCAGATAAAGACATATTAGTGGACACAGGCAGCAGGTCAGCTACTATCTATTTCTATTGTATAATACACTACTGGCCATTAAAACTGATACACCACGAAGATGACGTGCTACAGGCGCGAAATTTAACCGACAGGAAGAAGATGCTGTGATATGCAAATGATTAGCTTTGCAGAGCATTCACACGAGGTTGGCGCCGGTGGCGACACATACAACGTGCTGACATGAGGAAAGGTTCCAACCGATTTCTCGTACACAAACAGTAGTTGACCGACGTTGCCTGGTGACACGTTGTTGTGATGCCTCGTGTAAGGAGGAGATATGCGTACCATCACATTTCCGACTTTGATAAAGGTCGGATTGTAGCCTATCGCGATTGCGGTTTATCGTATAGCAACACTGCTGCTCGCGTTGTTCGATATCCAATGACTGCTAGCAGAATATCGAATCGGTGGGTTCAGTAGGGTAATACGGAACGACGTGCTGGATCCCAACGGTCTCGTATCACTACCAGTCAAGATGACAGGCATCTTATCCGCATGGTTGTAACGGATCGTGCAGCCATGTCTCGATCCCTGAGTCAACAGATGGGGACGTTTGCAAGACAACAACCATCTGCACAAACAGTTCGACGACGTTTGCAGCAGCATGGACTATCAGCTCAGAGACCATGGCTGCGGTTATCCTTGACGCTGCACCACAGACAGGAGCGGTTGCGATGGTGTACTCAACGACGAACCTGGGTGCACGAATGGCAAAACGTCATTTTTTCGGATGTATCCAGGTTCTGTTTACAGCATCATGACGGTCGCGTCTGTGTTTGGCGACATCGCGGTAACGCACATTGGAAGCGTGTATTCGTCATCGCTATACTGGCGTATCACCAGGCGTGCTGGTGTGGGGTGCCATTGGTTACACTTCTCGGTCACCTCTTGTTCGCATTGACGGCACTTTGAACGGTGGACGTTATATTTCAGATGTGTTACGACCCGTAGGTCTACCCTTCATTCGATCCCTGCGAAACCCTACATTTCTGCAGGATAATGCACGACCTCATGTTTCAGGTCCTGTACGGGCCTTTCTGGATACAGTAAATGTTCGACTGCTGCCCTGGCCAGCACATTCAATGGTGGCCGAGCAACTGGCTCGTCACAAAACGCCAATCACTACTCTTGATGAAGTGTGGTATCATGTTGAAGCTCCATGGGCAGCTTTACCTGTACACGCCATCCAAGCTCTGTTTGACTCAATGCCAGGCGTATAAAGGCCGTTATTACGGCGGGAGGTGGTTGTTCTGGGTACTGATTCCTCAGGATCTATGCACCCATACTGCGTGAAAATGTGATCACGAGTCAGTTCTAGTATAAAATACAGGGTGTTACAAATAGTACGGCCAAACTTTCAGGAAACATTCATCACACACAAAGAAAGAAAATATGTTATGTTGACATGTGTCCGGAAACGCTTACTTTGTATGTTACAGCTCATTTTATTACTTCTCTTCAAATCAGATTAATCATGGAATGGAAACACACAGCAACAGAACGTACCAGCGTGACTCAAATCTTTGTTACAGGAAATGTTCAAAATCTCCTCCTTTAGCGAGGATACATGCATCCACCCTCCGTCGCATGGAATCCCTGATGCGCTGATGCAGCCCTGGAGAATGGCGTATTGTATCACAGCCGTCCACAATACGAGCACGAAGAGTCTCTACATTTGGTACCGGGGTTGTGTAGACAAGAGCTTTCAAATGCCCCCATAAATGAAAGTCAAGAGGGTTGGCGTCAGGAGAGCGTGGAGGCCATGGAATTGGTCCGCCTCTACCAATCCATTGGTCACCGAACCTGTTGTTGAGAAGCGTACGAACACTTCGACTGAAATGTGCAGGAGCTCCAACGTGCATGAACCACATGGTGGGTCATACTTGTAAAGGCACATGTTCTAGCAGCACAGGTAGAGTATCCCGTATAAAATCATGATAACGTGCTCCATTGAGCGTAGGTAGAAGAACATGGGGCCCAAACAAGACATCACCAACAATGCCTTCCCAAACGTTCACAGAAAATCTGTGTTGATGACGTGATTGCACAATTGCGTGCGGATTCTCGTCAGCCCACACATGTTGATTCTCAAAATTTACAATTTGATCACGTTGGAATGAAGCGTCATCCGTAAAGAGAACATTTGCACTGAAATGAGGATTGACACGTTGTTGGATGAACCATTCGCAGAAGTGTACCCGTGGAGGCCAATCAGATGCTGATAATGCCTGCTCACGCTGTACATGGTACGGAAACAACTGGTTCTCCCGTAGCACTCTCCATACAGTGACGTGGTCAACGTTACCTTGTACAGCAGCAACTTCTCTGACGCTGACATTGGGGTTATCGTCAACTGCACGAAGAATTGCCTCGTCTATTGCAGGTGTCCTCGTCGTTCTAGGTCTTCCCCAGTCGCAAGTCATAGACTGGAATGTTCCATGCTCCCTAAGACGCCGATCAATTGCTTCGAAGGCCTTCCTGTCGGGACACCTTCGTTCTGGAAATCTGTCTCGATACAAACGTACCGCGCCACGGCTATTGCCCCGTGCTAATCCGTACATCAAATGGGCATCTGCCAACTCCGTATTTGTAAACATTGCACTGACTGCAAAACCACGTTCGTGATGAACACTAACCTGTTGATGCTACGTACTGATGTGCTTGATGCTAGTACTGTAGAGCAATGAGTCGCATGTCAACACAAGCACCGAAGTCAACATCACCTTCCTTCAATTGGGCCAATTGGCGGTGAATCGAGTAAGTACAGTACATACTGACGAAACTAAAATGAGGTCTAACATGGAAATTAAGCGTTCCCGGACACATGTCCACATAACATCTTTTCTTTATTCGTGTGTAAGGAATGTTTCCTGAAAGTTTGACTGTACCTTTTTGTAACACCCTGTATATGTGTGTGTGTTTGTCAGATTGGATATGTCTTTGAAGTATATCATGTATCGGAGGCTGGGTGGATCATCTCCAATGGCCACAAATAAAAGAATATAAAACAGAAACAAACATGCCTGACGTAGATGTGTAGCCCGTGACAGCATTCCTTTTCTAAACCGTAGTACACACTGATTCATTGTTCGGACTTACAGACGCAATTCTTTGTCGCAGACTCTTTGTAGCAGACTAATTAGCTCTGCCACGAAAAGAATCGTGTCCGCATTTAGGCTTGATTGAAGGGAAGCAGGAAGCTGAGTAACTGCTTCTCTGCCGGAAAAACTTTCTTTATGTAAGCAAATCAAAGGTGCATCCCTTGCTGAAGTAGTTTTACGGAAAATATTTTACTTTTTGCACAAAAAATAAATGGCATAGATTATGGGTTCGATTTTTTTTTGTTATGCAGTTGTTCTCAAATGATTGCCTACGGTACTTCAAAGTTAAATAAATTACTGTCCGTTGCTCGGAGAATGTGCAGTGCGAACTGCGGCTGCAAATTTTTACAGTAACAATCACCGAAGAGCCATTTAAGCCTCTGATGCGCAAAATAAAATATTGTCAAACATTCGAATATTGCAAATTCATACTAATTACTATGTGAATTACACAGTCCTTGATAATGAATTCTGGATAGAAGCCGAATAGAAAGCTCATGACTACATCAAATTCAAGAACACTTAATATGCAGACACTGTAATTGGTATGAAGATTTTCTGTTAACATTGTAGCCACTAATTATCTAAATTTTTTATCCACTATCAATGTTCACTATAATTTATATTTCTCTCGTATTCTGTTCGAATTTTATGAATTATTTTATCAAAGTTTGCAGTATAATAGGTCAGCAATGTAAAATACTTGCAACATCGTATCTAATTAAAGAAATGTTATTCAGTCCTTTGTTATAAATGTAAACATATACTGATTTTGAGCTCTAGAAATCACTTTGAACTGTTTGGTTACTATTAAAAGAAAGAATATTGTCACTCCAATTTATGTTAGGAGAACGAAACAAGTTATAAATTAATCAAATATAATAAGCATTGTTAGTTTCCATATGTTAACTTGTTTCACGCTTCTGAATTGTTTGTTTCACAATTTACGCATACATAATAGTCAAGAAATAATGTACCTAAGTTACACCGTCCACAGTTTATCTCTGTGTATTAATTTCATATTGTAATATTGTAAATTGGCATCGTAAACAATACAATTGACATATTAAACAGACGTGCAACAAATCTGTCATTACGCAGAAGGCAGCTGGTTTTCAGAGAGTCAGCATGTTGTCACAGTGAAACTCAAGTTGTTCATTGCCGCACACCACCAACGCACTAATAAAAGAATTCATTGCAACTACAAAGCTTTCATTGAAGATTTCCAAGACATCTACATCATAGCCAGTGGAGTTTAGCATCTCTCGCCAGCTAAACGATCCCGTGACGAAACGCGCCGCTCGTTGTTGGATCTTCTCTATCTCCTCTATCAGTCCTACCTGATACGGATCCCCGATAGATGAACAATACTCAAGAATCGGGCGAAGAAGTGCCTTATAAGCCACTTCGTTCGTGGACGAGTTACATTTCTTTAAGATTCTTCGGATGAATCTGAGTGTTGTGTCTGCTTTTCCCACTATCTGTTTTGTATGGTCATTCCACTTAATATCGCACTGGATCGTTACGCCTAGATATTTTGCAGCAGACGCTGTCTCCAGCTGTTTGTCATCAATAGTGTAGCTGTACAGCAATGGGTTTATTTCACTAAGTATGGGCAGTATGTTACATTTAATTACGTTCAGCGTCAACTGTCAGAGTCTGCACCATTCATCAGTTCTCTGCAGGCCGTTCTGCAAATTCTCACTATCTTCTGGTGTTTCTACTTCGGTATAAGCAACTGCATCATCTGCGAATAGTCTTAAAGAGCATCCGACGCTTTCTACTAGGTCATTTATATATGTTGTGAACAGCAACGGTCCTATCACACTACCCTCTGGTACTCCGGATATTACCTTTACCTCTGTCGATTTAGTTCCTTTAAGAGCGACGTGTTGACTTCTATCAGCAAGAAAGACTTGATTCCAATATATAATATTTCAAGGAAAACAACTGTCTTGTAATACTAGAGTTTCACATTACCAGATATCGCTCGATTATTCTATTGATTCACTGTTATTCCCTACGTATTCTTGAATTTGGTGGCTCTTTCTGAATCGGCTTTACTGTCTACATCTACACAAACTCTGCAAATCACATTTAAGTGCCCGGCAGAGGGTTCATCGAACCACCTTCACAATTCTCTAGTATTCCAATCTCGTATAGCGCGCGGAAAGGACGAACACCTATATCTTTCCGTAAGAGCTCTGATTTCCCTTATTTTATTGTGGTGATCATTTCTGCCTATGTAGGTCGGTGTCAACAAAATATTTTCGCATTCGGAGGAGAGAGATGTTGATTGGAAATTCGTGAGAAGATTCCGTCGCAACAAAATGATGTCCAGCCCAAATCCTGTATCATTTCAGTGGCACTCTCTCTCATACTTCGCAATAATGCAAAACGTGCTGCCCTTCTCTGAACTTTTTCGATGTAGTCCGTTAGTCCTATCTGGTAAAGATCCCACACAGCGCAGCAGTATTCTAAAAGAGGACGGACAAGCGTAGTGTAGGCAGCCTCTTAAGTAGATCAGTTACATTTTGTAAGTGTCCTGCCAATAAAACGCAGTGTTTGGTTAGCCTTCCCCACAGCATTTTCTGTGTGTTCCTGCCAATTTAAGTTGTTCGTAATTGTAATTCCTAGGTATTTAGCTGAATTTTCGGCCTTAATGTTTGACTGATTTATCTTGTAACCGAAGTTTAACGGATTCCTTTTAGCACTCATTTGGATGACCTCACACTTTTCGTTAATTAGGGTCAACTGCCAATTTTAGAACTATTCCGATAATTTTTCTAAATCTTTTTGCAGTTTGTTTTCATCTTTGATGACTTTATTAGTCGATAAACGACAGCCTCATCTGCAAAATACCTAAGACGGCTACTCAGATTGCCTCCCAAATCGTTTAAATAGATAAGGAACAGCAAAGGGCCTATAACACTACCTTGGGGAACGCCAGAAATCACTTCTGTTTTACTCGATGACTTTCAGTCTAGTGGCGCTATGATTTCTCCGAGATACTAAAAAGAAGACACGTATGGAATCGTCCCGTTTCTCGTTTGCAGTGGCAATCTTCTGATATTTTGATGTAAATTTCCCTTCAAATGAGTTTTCTCGTTTGATATTTCAAACGGTCAAATGGCTCTGAGCACCCTGGGACTTAACGTCTGAGGCCATCAGTCCCCTAGTACTTAGAACTACTTAAACCTAACTAACCTAAGGACATCACACACACCCATGCTCGAGGCAGGATTCGTACCTGCCACCGTGTTTGATATTTGGAGTCATGTGAAGCTACCTCGTGTAACTTCTCTATGGGTTAGTTGGTTTCTTCACCAGCCTTATTCAAGATAGCTAGATCGTCAACAAGGGCTGGGCACGTCTCTTTGATTCTCTATCCTGAGGGTCCCCGTTCTATGATGACTTTGGCTAACACTATGTTAAATAGAAGCGGTGAGAGCCCATCACAGTGTCGAACTCCTGTACGTACTTCAGAAGGACATGACATTTCACCAAGACGCTCTACTTTGTCTGTGAGAGACTGGCAGATTTGTTCTCTACTCTGAGCGCTCCTAAAGTGTCCAAAATGGTTTGTTTGTCAACAGAACCATACGTCTTATTGAGTTAGTTAGTTTTAAGTTCCATCATTTGTAGTATTATGTTCACATCACAAATGTAAAATGTAATGTGAACATAATGTGAATCGATTATATATATAGGGTGTGCCAAAAAATGTATTCACATTTTGAACTGTCATAGGCAATTTATTTCCCGTTCTACAAGGTTAAATATCTGTGAGAAAGTAATGTTATGTTTCTTCAACAGGTGGCAGCAGTGGAAAGGAAGTAACTGCAACATGGCGGACGTGCGTTTGAGCTTTGAAGCGCGGAAGCAGATAATTAAGTGGTACTGGAAGTTTGAGAATGGAGCTGCGGTTCGAAGACAGTGGAGAAGTGAGTATGGTACTGAACCACCTTCAAGGTTAACAATTACATGTCTAAGAGACAAATTCGTAACTCATGTAATAGTGTGTGACGATCTAGCTTTCTTGAATAAGGCTGGTGAAGAAACCAACTAACCCATAGAGAAGTTACACGAGGTAGCTTCACATGACTCCAAATATCAAACACGGTGGCAGGTTATTGAGTTAGTTAGTTTTATGTTCCATCATTTGTAGTATTATGTTCACATCACAAATGTAAAATGTAATGTGAACATAATGTGAACCTCCTGATAAAGGTCGATCAGGGCTGCCTCGTACAGTTGTAAGTGATGATTCTACAACTGCGGTCTTGGAACTGTTTCAGCGTTCGCCTCAAAAATCTTCAAGGCAAGCGGCACTTGAGAGTAATGTAAGTCCTAGTAGTCTGCTATGCATTCTGAAGAAAGGCAAGTTTCGTGTGTACATTCCATGGCTGGTGCAACAGCTAAGTGACGACGATCCAGATCGAAGGTTAGAATTTTGTGAATGGGTTCAGGAGATGGTGAGACGTGAACCGGGATTTATGGATAGCATAATTTGGTCGGATGAAGCCCAATTTAAACTCAATGGAACTGTCAATACGCACAATTGTGTGTACTGGGCTGAAGATAATCCTCACATTACAGTTGAAAAGGGTGTGAATTTGCCTGGTGTAAATGTGTGGTGTGGTTTGTCTGCAAGGGGACTCGTTGGGCCTTTCCGCCTCGAAGGTACTGATACTGGAGAAACGTACCTAACAATGCTTGCTGACTCCATATTCCCTGCCATTCGTGCATTATACGGTAATGATGAGTTTTATTTCCAACAAGATGGCGCCGTGCCGCACTATCATAGGGACGTACGAGCATACCTGGATCACAATGTGCCACGCCAATAGAGAGGACGCAGGGGACCAATCGAGTTTCCTGCACACTCTCCAGACCTCACGCCGCTGGATGTCTTCTTATGGGCACAGTAAAAGATGCGGTGTACAAACGTAAACCACGTAATGTGGACACACTTTGGGATGAGATTCAGGCAGTGTGCGCAGAAATCTCGTTGGACATTTTGGTACGATGAACGGAATCAGTGATGACTGGTACTCAGAAATGTATTGATGCTGAAGGTCACTAATCTGAACATTAATCACATTTGAAAAGGACATTTATTTTTCCACTGGACTTTAATCTTTCCATTTCCAGAAATTTAACATTATAGATCAGGAAACAAGTTTTCTATGGCGCTTCAAAGTCTGTATACATTTTTTGACGCACCCTGTATGTTGTTGTTTGTTGTTGTGGTCTTCAGTCCTGAGACTGGTTTGATGCAGCTCTCCATGCTACTCTATCTTGTGCAAGCTTCTTCATCTCCCAGTACCTACTGCAACCTACATCCTTCTGAATCTGCTTAGTGTAGTCATCTCTTGGTCTCCCTCTACACTGCCCCCTAATACTAAATTGCTGATCCCTTGATGCCTCAGAACATGTCCTAGCAACCGATCCCTTCTTCTGGTCAAGTTGTGCCACAAACTTCTCTTCTCCCCAATCCTATTCAATACTTCCTCATTAGTTATGTGATCTACCCATCTAATCTTCAGCATTCTTCTGCAGCACCACATTTCGAAAGCTTCTATTCTCTTCTTGTCCAAACTATTTATCGTCCATGTTTCACTTCCATACATGGCTACACTCCATACAAATACTTTCAGAAATGACTTCCTGACACTTAAATCTACACTCGATGTTAATAAATTTCTCTTCTTCAGAAATGCTTACCTTGCTATTGCCAGTCTACATTTTATATCCTCTCTACTTCGACCATCATCAGTTATTTTGCTCCCCAAATAGCAAAACTCCTTTACTACTTTAAGTGTCTCATTTCCTAATCTAATTCCCTCAGCATCACCCGACTTAATTCGACTACATTCCATTATCCTTGTTTTGCTTTTGCTAATAAACGATCTTGCCTGAAATTTAGCAACTTCGCTAATATGAAGTCATTGCCAACTGCATGAGGTTTAAGTAAAGCACGATTTTCATTTAATTTGTTGTTATTGGTCTGGTGAATCTAATAAAACATGTTCCACATGTGTATCTGCAGTAGTTTTCCAGAACATCCAGAGAAGCAAAGATTATTACACAAGTAAATTTGTTTACTTTCCACTAAGAATGTAGAAACGTTTTCGTCATTGTTGGCAACCGTTAAAGAGTTGTTTCAGTCGTTTCCTAATCTTGAAACGAGTTAGTTTTCTGTATTGTTCAGTGAAAGAATATAGTAACAACAGTGTATTTAAGTGAAACCACATAATTACTGTTGTAGTTTGTAGATTATTTATGAAATGGGGACGCCGTTCATATTTACGAGAGAGGAATTCACCGATATGGTGATTATTTATGGCAAATGTGATGGTAATACTACGGGTGCAGATTACACATATCGCGTACGTTATCCAAATCGGAATATTCTAAATGCACGAACCATTAGCGGAGTATTTCGAATGTTATGGGAGGCAGGTTCGCCGGCCGCGGTGGTCTTGCGGTTCTAGGCGCTGCAGTCCGGAACCGCGGCACTGCTACGGTCGCAGGTTCGATTCCTGCCTCGGGCATGGATGTGTGTGATGTCCTTAGGTTAGTTAGGTTTAAGTAGTTCTAAGTTCTAGGAGACTGATGACCTAAGATGTTACGTCCCACAGTGCTCAGAGCCATTTGAACCATTTGGAGGCAGGTTCTCTACCTAGCGGTCATAATTAGTACGAGCGCTTTATACGGGAAGACGAAGATGTAGATATTATGGATGCTGCTCAACGTAGCCCGCGTACCAAGTAAACGACGCATCTCTCAACGTTTAGGCATTTCACAATCTAATGTATGGCGTACACCGAAGTACAATAATCGGTATGCTTACCATAAACAAAAAGTGTGTTATTTACATCCGGGAGATCTTGCCCTTCGCTTTGTTTGTGTAACTGGTCAAACACTAATCGGCAGTTACACAAATACACTACTGGCCATTAAAATTGCTACACTGAGAAGAAATGCAGATTCATTGGACAAATATATTATACTAAAAGTGACATGTGATTACATTTTCACGCAATTTGGGTATTAGATACTAAGAAATCAATACCCAGAAGAACCACCTCTGGCCGTAATAACGGCCTTGATACGCCTGGGCATTGAGTCAAACAGAGTTTGGATGGCGTTTACAGGTACAGCTGCCCATGCAGCTTCAACACGATACCACAGTTCATCAACAGTAGTGACTGGCGTATTGTGACGAGCCAGTTTCTTGGCCACCATTTACAAGACGTTTTCAATTGAAGAGATATCTGAAGAATGTACTGTCCAGGGCAGCAGTCGAACATTTTCTGTACCCAGAAATGCCCGTACAGGACCTGCAACATGCGGTCGTGCATTATCCTGCTGAAATGTATGGTTTCACAGGGATCGAAAGAAGGGTATAGCCCTGGGTCGTAACACATCTGAAACGTAACGTCCACTGTTCAAAGTGCCGTCAATGCGAACAAGAGGTGACCGAGACGTGAAACAATGGCACCCCATACCACCACGCCGGGTGAAACGCCAGCGATGACGAATACACGCTTCCAATGTGCTTTCACCACGATGTCGCCAAACACGGATGCGACCATCATGATGCTGTAAACAGAACCTGGATTCATCCGAAAAAATGACGTTTTTTCATTCGTGCACCCAGGTTCGTCGTTGAGTACACCATCGCAGGCGCTCCTGTCTGTGACGCAGCGTCAAGGGTAACCGCAGCCATGGTCTCCGAGCTGATAGTCCATGCTGCTGTAAACGTCGTCGAACTGTTCGTGCAGATGGTTGTTGTCTTGCAAATGTCCCCATCTGTTGACCCAGGGATCGAGCGTGGCTGCACGATCCGTTAGAGCCATGCGGTTAAGATGCCTGTCATCTCGACTGCTTGTGATACCAGGCCGCTGGGATCCGGCACGGCGTTCCGTATTACCCTCCTGAACCCACCGATTCCATATTCGGCTAACAGTCATTGGATCTCTACCAACGCGAGCAGCAATGTCGCGATACGATAAACCGCAATCGCGACAGGCTACAATCCGACCTTTATCAAAGTCGGAAACGTGATGGTACGCATTTCTCCTCGTTACACGAGGTATCACAACAACGTTTCACCAGGCAACACCGGTCAAAATGCTTCAAATGGCTGTGAGCACTATGGGACTCAACTGCTGTGGTCATCAGTCCCCTAGAACTTAGAACTACTTAAACCTAACTAACCTAAGGACCTCACACACATCCATGCCCGAGGCAGGATTCGAACCTGCGACCGTAGCAGTCGCACGGTTCCGGACTGCGCGCCTAGAACCGCGAGACCACCGCGGCCGGCAACACCGGTCAACTGCTGTTTGTGTATGACAAATAGGTTGGACACTTTCCTCATGTTAGCACGTTGTAGGTGTCGCCACCGGTGGAAACCTTGTGTTAATGCTCTGCAAAGCTAATCATTTGCATATCAAAGCATCTTTTTCCTGTCGGTTAAATTTCGCGTCTGTAGCACGTCGTCTTCGTGGTGTAGCAATTTAATGGCCAGTAGTGTACATTTTACTTACTGATGAGACACAGTTTACTAGAGACAGTATAAACAATTTACTTAACGACCAGGTATGGTCTGAAGCAAACCCACATGCAACAGTACAACGCAATTTCCAACAGCGATTTGACATAAATATATGGTGTGTTATAATCAACACACATTTTATTGGACCATTCAATTTCCCAGGACGTGTACTTACAGTTTATGAGGACAAAGTCAATTCACATGAGGCATTACTTGCTCTCTATTTGAATGCAAGAGACGAAATTAACAACTACACTGTGAAACTGAAACGAGCAACAAAATCTGTTCATAAACGTGCAGCTGAATACATTGAACTCGGCGGAGACATTTTTGAATATTTATTGTGAATGTATTGTGAAACTGTATGTGTACTATAAAACTTCCTTAGCAGTAAGCATTGTTTTTTCCGGTTTAACATGAATTCACGTGTGCTTCATACTAGCGTGTTGCTATATTTCAGGCAAAATCTTTCATTATTCGTAACTCCGTAACGAAACATTAGCGGACCTATGTTTATATGAACTTTTTTCTTTAGTTTTACTTCTAGAATAACATATTAAAATATTTGCATATCTCAAGCTCCTTACACAAAAACAAGAAAAAAAGTGCAGTAAACATAGGCTCTAAAATGTATGCCTTGGGCTGTGAACAAATGTTCATCTTCGATACTCAAAGAACCAGTAAACATGGGGTCTCAAAAGCTATGAACACTTGTTCATCTTCGATAGTGTGAAACATATCTCTTCTGCTGAGTATGTGCTCGTAGCTCTTACGGTATGCATTTTACAGGCCATGTTTACTGGACTTTTTTCTTGTTTTAGTGTAATGAACGTGCCTCTTAACTGGCAGAAGAGATATTTTATTGACAATTTTATTAGAATCGTGGGCATTTTAAAAGTGGGAGTAAGAGCAAGTTATATTTGGGGTAGGGGATAAACATTGACAAACTGACATTCCCCTTCCCCCTATGAACGAACCCAGATTCCCCGCCTGCGTACAGTTATCCGATAACGAGCAACTAATATGAGTACGGTACAACTGGCATTCGGGTGAAATCGACAGATTAAATGTGGCGCGAACATAAGCATTAGGCTACGTTACAGATCAGTCTGTTACCACCACCTTTATTTGTCATTCACATTCGTTGGCTTCCCCAACTCACAATTGAATTACTGTACCACCTTTCAGCCTTACCTAGACCTCAGGCTACGGTACAGATCAGTCTGTCAACAAAACCAAATCGAACAATTTTGGCTGATCACTAGCTGTGCCGTACTCAAATTAGCGACTCGTTACCCGATGGTCGTGAGCCTCTTTCATGGGCTCATTGTACGTTTCGTAAACATTCACTGTGAAACTAAAATTTGGTGAGACGTCATAAATATTTACGAAAACTTCGCATCTGTGGAGCGCCTTGAACAAGTAAACAAGAAAATGCAGTCGTTTTTCATTCGCATTTGGATATCTTCTAACACCATGAGAATTTTGGAAGTTGTCTGTAAACTTGAAAACAACGGAATAAGTAAAAAGAGTCTTAAGGCAAGATGCGACATTTCGTAGCGGGACCTCCTGATAACAGCTGAGCAAAACAGGTTGTCCACGCTCGCGTGGCCAGCGTCTGACCCGCGTTGGGTCGTTGCCACCAGTAGCAGGAAGGACAGCAGTGGTTACGTCACTCCGCAAGTGGAGCGCCTGTTACGCAACAGCCGAGCATGCGCTGTAAGCCCCGCATCGCTCTGAGACGGCAGGTGGCTCTTGTGCAGTCTACGCGCAGCTGCTTGGCTACCTGGTTGCCTACACACACGATAGACGCAACCACGCCGCTGCAAATCATGTGTAGGACGAGCCAGCTTGTAGCAACGGATTCAGGATTGCCGGCCGATGTGGCCGTGCGGTTCTAGACGCTTCAGACTGGAACCGAGTTACCGCTACGGTCGCAGGTTCGACTCCTGCCTCGGGCATGGATGTGTGTGATGTCGTTAGGTTTAAGTAGATCTAAGTTCTAGGGGCCTGGTGACCACAGATGTTAAGTCCCATAGTGTTCAGAGCCATTTGGATTCAGGATTCGGTTCTGTGCGTCGGAGGGGTGAGGGGAAGATTGGGATTTTTGTTTGGGGGGGGGGGGGGGGAGGCGAGTGGCGACGAGTTCGTTTATCTCTCTTCTCCTTTTCCCCAAACAAAATTTGCCGTCAAATCTACCGGGTGATCAAAAAGTCAGTATAAATTTGGAAACTGAATAAATCACGGAATAATGTAGATATTGAGGTACAAATTGACACACATGCTTGGAATGACATGGGGTTTTATTGGAACTAAAAAAATAGAAACGTTCAAAAAATTTCCGACGGATGGCGCTTCATCTCATCAGAATAATAATAATTAGCATAACAAAGTAAGACGAAGCAAAGATGATGTTCTTTACAGGAAATGCTCAACATGTCCACCATCATTCCTCAACAGTAGCTGTAGCCAAGGAATAATGTTGTGCACAGCACTGTAAAGCATGTCCGGAGTTATGGTGAGGCATTGGCGTCGGATGTTGTCTTTCAGCATCCCTAGAGATGTCGGTCGATCACGATACACTTGCGAATTCAGGTAACCCCAAAGCCAATAATCGCATGGACTGAAGTCTGGGGACCTGGAAGGCCAAGCATGATAAAAGTGGCGGCTGAGCACACGATCATCACCAAACGACGCGCGCAATAGATCTTTCATGCATCTAGCAATATGAGGTGTTTTTTTTGCTCTAATAAAACCCCATGTCATTCCAAGCATGTGTGTCAATTTTTACCTCTCTATCTATATTACATTGGTTTATTAAGTTTTCAAATTTATATTGACTTTTTGATCACCCAGCACATTAATTCTGTCGACCCCACTTTTCATGTGCCACAGAGGCCTAAGATAGTAATAACAGTAAAATAACAGTATGTTTTA
This sequence comes from Schistocerca gregaria, assembly GCF_023897955.1. Lineage (NCBI taxonomy): Eukaryota > Metazoa > Arthropoda > Insecta > Orthoptera > Acrididae > Schistocerca > Schistocerca gregaria. The sequence continues at coordinate 435,900,015 of NC_064927.1, forward strand.
ATATAATAATAGCAATTTATTCATATGAGAGCGCAGAACATCATTTTAGCATCTTTTATAAGAAATTGCAACTCAGAAAAATTCATTATTTTAAGCGCATCTGCCCAAAAATTTCACAAGTCCATGTGTCACGCAGTTGATTTAAAGACTGTAACAACAACAAACTTTCACACAGTTTTATTCATCCATAGATTACTTTTACAAGGATATTGGACATATCGTGGTACTACAATTTATGAACGAGAAAGAAATACATAAATTGTCTGAACACTGAGGTACAAAAGTCATGATGGGATACTTCCTAACATCGTGTCAGATCTTCTTTTGCCCTGGGTAGTGCAGCAGCTCGACGTGGGAAGGACTAAACAAGTCACTTGAAGAATGAGATTTTCACTCTGCAGCGAAGTGTGCGCTGATATGCAACTTCCTGGCAAATTAAAACTGTGTGCCGGACCGAGACTCGAACTCAGGACCTTTGCCTTTCGCGGGAATGTGCTCTACCATCTGAGTTACCCACGCACGACTCACGCCCTGTCCTCACAGCTATAATTCTGCCAGTACATGGTCTCCTGCCTACCAAACTTAACAGAAGCACTCCTGCGAACCTTGCAGAACTAGCACTCCTGAAAGAAAGGATATTGCGGAGACATGGCTTAGCCACAGCCTGGGGGATGTTTCCAGATTGAGATTTTCACTCTGCAGCGGAGTTTGCCCTGATATGAAACTTCCTGGCATATTAAAACTATGTGCCGGACCGAGACTCCAACTCGGGACCTTTGCCTTTCGCGGGCAGGTGTTCTAGGTAGGAGACGATGTACTGGCAGAAGTAAAGCTGTGAGGACGGGGTGTGAGTCGTGCTTGGGTAGCTCAGTTGGTGGAGCACTTGCCAGCGAAAGGCAGAGGTTCCGAGTTCGAGTCTCGATCCGGCACACAGTATTAATCTGCCAGGAAGTTTCAAGTCACTTGAATTCTCTGCAGAAATAATGAGCTATGCTGGCTCTATTGCCGTCCATGATTGCGTCAGTGTTGCCGGTGCTGGATTTTGTGCGCAAACTTACCTCTCAATTATGCCCTATAAATATTTGATGGGATTCATGTCGAGCTATTTGGGTGGCCGGAATATTCGCTCAAACTGTCCAGAATGTTCGTCAAACTAGTCCAGAAAATTGTCATCCAAAATAATTCTATCGTTGTTTGGGAACATGGCGTACATGAATGGCTGAAACATGCCTCAAAGTAGCCTAACGTACCCATTCCAATCAATGATAGGTTCAGTTGGACCAGACTACCCAGTCCATCCCATGTAAACACAGCCCACACCGTTACGGAACCACTACAGTCATGTACAGTATCTTGTTCACAACTTGGACGCACGGCTTCTTGTGGTCTGCACTACACTCGAATCTTACCATCGCCTGTTACGAACGGAAATCAGGACTCATCTGCAAGGCCACGGTTTTTCAGACGTCTAGAGTCCAAACGATATGGTCACGAGCCCAGGAATGGTGCTACAGGCTATGTCGTGCTTTAGCAAAGGTTCTCAGTTGTCGTCTGCTGCCGTAGTCCATTGACGCAAAATTTCGCCACACTGTCCTAACAGATACGTTCGTCTGCGGTTATTTCAAGAAGTGTTGTTTGTCTGTAAGCGCTGACAACTCCGCTGCTCTCGGTCTTTAAGTGAAGGCCTCGGCGAGTGCGTTGTCTGTGATGAGAGGTAACGCCTGAAGTTTGGTATTCTCGGCACACTCTTGACACTGTGGATTTCTGAATATTGAATTTCAGAAACGATTTCCGAAATGGAATGTCCCATAAGTCAATTAATTCCCATCGTGCAGCCGAAATCACGTCTGTATCTTTTCACACGAATCACCTGGGTAAAAACGACAGCTCCAGCAATGAACTGTCCTTTTATACCTCGCGTACACGATACTACCGCCATTTGTATATGTGCATCTCGCTATTGCAAGACTTTTTGTCATCTCAGTGTACAGCTTTGGGAATGACGTTTTCCAGAAAAGAACAGAAAAAACATAGTGTGGAAGTTTTTTTGTGTTCCATTGTTTACGAAATGGTAATTGGCCAAATGTTTGGGCGTAACGAAAAACATAAACAGTATGGACTTTTGTTCAAATTTTCTTAGTCAACCAAAGAGTGGAAAATGGACAAAAAATGTTTCAACTAACTCTGAGCACTATGGGACTTAACATCTGAGGTCATCAGTCCCCTAGAACTTAGAACTACTTAAACCTAAATAGCCTCGCGGGATTAGCCGAGCAGTCTCAGGCGCTGCAGTCATGGACTATGTGGCTGGTCCCGGCGGAGGTTCGAGTCCTTCCTCGGGCATGGGTGTGGGTGTTTGTCCTTAGGATAACTTAGGTTAAGTAGTGTGTAAGCTTAGGGACTGATGACCTTAGCAGTCAAGTCCCTTACGATTTCACACACATGTGAACATTTTGAAACCTAACAAACGTAAGGACATCACAAACATAAATGCCCGAGGCAGGATTCGAACCTGCGACCGTAGCGGTCGCGCGGTTCCAGACTGAAACGCGTAGAACCGCTCGCCCACTCCAGCCGGCCGAAAAGGGACGAATGGGGTATCAAATTGAGCAGCTTGGTGTCTAGTTTAAGAAAATAAGTTCATTTATTTTAAAGGACTCAGGTTAATTAGGAAATACTTGTTTAGTGATTTGAAGGAAAATTACTTTGTTGACTCTTGTCCCGATTTTCATGACCAAAAAAGTGTGGGAAATGGACAAATGGGGTATCAAAATGTCCAGTGTGAGGTCTAGTTTCCCAAAAGAAGGAGTTTAAGTACTTGAAAGTAATCAGGTTAATTAGAAAAGTAAAATAGTGATTTGAGGGACAGTTTTTGTCCGAATTTTCGTAGACAAACGAAGAGTAGCATGCTGGGCAAGTTGGGGAGTGAGTGCTGGTGACAGACCGCGGGGCGCAGGGCAGACACTGTCAAAGATTACAGACTTATTGACCTAGACAGATGGAGTAGCGAGGCAGGCACGCCTCTCCTCGCGACGCGTGGAGCGGCGGCAGCTGGGCTGGCACCCCACGCTGCTGGACGGAGCCGCTAGCAGGTGCCCTACTTGACTAACGCGCATCGCGCATGCGCCACTTCCGACCTCTCTGGAAGGTTCCAGGCGCTGACATACATCCATATAACCGGAACAACGTACCAGCCCCGGCAGTCGGTGATTTCAGCTCCTGGTGACGCTGCAGGAGACAGCTGTCGAAAGCTCGAGTGTTTTATTCAGAATGAAACGTTTGTGGACCTAGAAGATTTCATTGAACCATGCTACCGATTCCGAGGCCACATACCATAATTTCACTGCCATCCCCTAACAAAAGTACACTACTGGACATTAAAATTGCTACACCAAGAAGAAATGCAGATGATAGGCGGATTGGACAAATATGTAATATTAGAACTGACATGTAATTACATTTTCACGCAATTTGTGTGCGTAGATCCTGAGAAGACAGTACCCGGAACAACCACCTCTGGCGTAATAACGGCCTTGATACGCCTGGGCATGGAGTCAAACAGAGCCGCGCGGGATTAGCCGAGCGGTCTGGGGCGCTGAGCGGTCTGGGGCGCTACAGTCATGGACTGCGTGGCTGGTCCCGGCGGAGGTTCGAGTCCTCCCTTGGGCATGGGTGTGTGTGTTTGTCCTTAGAATAATTTAGGTAAAGTAGTGTGTAAGATCAGGGACTGATGATCTTAGCAGTTAAGCCCCATAAGATTTCACACACATTTGAACATTTGAGTCAAACAGAGCTTGGATGGCGTGTACAGGTACAGCTGCCCATGCAACTTCAACACGATACCACAGCTTCATGAAGAGTAGTGACTGGCGTATTGTGATGAGCCAGTTGCTCGACCACCATTGACCAGCCGTTTTCAGTTGGTGAGAGATCTGGAGAATGTGCTGACCAGGGCAGCAGACGAACATTTTCTGCACCCAGAAAGGCCCGTACAGGACCTGCAACATGCGGTCGTGCATTATCCTGCTGAAATGTAGGGTTTTGCAGGGATCGAATGAAGGGTAGAGCCACGGGTCGTAACACATCTGAAAGGTAACGTCCACTGTTCAAAGTGCTGTCAATACGAACAAGAGGTGACCGAAACGTGTAACCAATGGGACCCCATACCAACATGCCGGTTGATACGCCAGTATGGCGATGACGAATACACGCTTCCAATGTCCGTTCACCGCGATGCCGCCAAACAAGGATGCGACCATCATGATGCTGTAAACAGAACCTGGATTCATCCGAAAAAATGACGTGTTGCCATTCGTGCACCCAGGCTCGTCGTTGAGTACACCATCGCAGGCGCTCACCCAGGTTCGTCGTTGAGTACACCATTGCAGGCGCTCACCCAGGTTCGTCGTTGAGTACACCATCGCAGGCGCTCCTGTCTGTGATGCAGCGTCAAGGGTAACCGCAGCTATGGTCTACTAGATGATAGTCCATGCTGCTGCAAACGTCGTCGAACTGTTCGTGCAGATAGCTGTTGTCTTGCAGATGTCCCCATCTGTTGACTCCGGGATCGAGACGTGGCTGCACGATCCGTTACAGCCATTCGGATAAGATGCCTGTCATCTCGACTGCTAGTGATACGAGGCCGTCGGGATCCAGCACGGCGTTCCGTATTACTCTCCTGAACCCACCGATTCCATATTCTGCTAACAGTCATTGGATCTCGACCAAAGCGAGCAGCAATGTCGCGATACGATAAACCGCAATCGCGACAGGCTACAATCCCACCTTTATCGAAGTCGGAAACGTGATGGTAAGTATTTCTCCTCGTTACACGAGGCATCACAACAACGTTTCACCAGGAAACGCCGGTCAACTGCTGTTTGTGTATGAGAAATCGGTTGGAAACTTTCTTCATGTCAGCACGTTGTAGGTGTCGCCAACGGCGCCAACCTTGTGCGAATGCTCTAAAAAGCTAACCATTTGCATCTCACAGCACCTTCTTCCTGTCGGTTAAATTTACCGTGTGTAGCACGTCTTCTTCGTGGTGTAGCAACTTTAATGGCCAGTAGTGTATATTAATATTCTCCATTTGCAAGCAGAAATACACCTTTCATAAAGCAATCATAAAGCATATTAGATGCATACTTTGTAACTTTTAGCAAAATGCAGGTTGAACTCAAGTCATCTGACAAATGGTTTCTTAGCGAGTCTTTAAAAGAAAAGGTCGTTTAGGACATGGGATGCACAGCTGAATCACTATACTTCATTGAATGAGGGTGCAAGCCTCGTTCAAGTTATTGTTTTTTTTTGTTTAAGTTAGAACACCTACAGCTTTCAAATGTAAAATATATGCTAATCTACACGCATCTATTCATAATTTTAATTAAAATATACATATTCTTGTTTCTAATTACATACTGAAATTCCAGTTTTCATTGCAAATATAAATTCTTAATTATCGATATTTTATAGAAGATCTTTAATAAAGTCTGTTTAAATTAAGAAAACATAACAAATTACATTTTAGGACAAAAATGGATCATCACTGTTTATTTGGTATATGACCAGCGCTTTATACCCAGATGTTTTAGACGAATAAGCATCGTGGGAACACGAACAACAATAATTTTCATAGTGTTGAGAACACCATTCAAGTGCAGGCATTTTTACAGTTGTCACCGTACCACTGCAAAATGAAGACAACAGAACTAATTTGAAGCCAGGTTCCAGGTATTTGCCGAGAGAAATTGCAAAACATTTAGCTGCCAATTGTACTGGAAGTGATGCACTAAGATTTGTCATACATCTGTACCCAGCGCTGGCGGGATACAAAACTGCGTATCATAAAAGGAATGTGGCGCTTGGTTGGCTTCCTGGATTCCGTTGTTGATCTACGCATTATCAGTGGGGCAGATGAGAGGTCCAGAACTGAAATGTATTTCTCGGTTTCGGATATGGAAGGTATTGAGAGAATACCAGGCAGCTGACTGTAAGTAATACCTTCAGTGCCGGCCGCGGTGGTCTAGCGGTTCTAGGCGCTCAGTCCGAAGACGCGCGACTGCCACGGTCGCAGGTTCGAATCCTGCCTCGGGCATGGATGTGTGTGATGTCCTTACGTTAGTTAAGTTTAAGAAGTTCTAGGGGACTGATGACCATAGATGTTAAGTCCCATAGTGCTCAGAGCCATTTGAACCATTTTTTGAATACCTTCAGTGGCTTCAATATTTCACTGTGCTGTAAAATTCTTGCAATGCGATTTTGTGTCACACATCTCTCGTGCAGAACAGAAACCTTGTATTTACATTAGGAATTTTCATCACTGTTGGTTTTAATTATGTTACTCTGTTTGATAAGGACGAGAGCCTGCTATGTTTTCCGTCTTGCCCCCTAAGAGGTGTGCGGTATTGCTGGAGTTTTGCCGAATATTATTTCATCCTCCTAAAAATTAAATGACATTCGAAGCCGTATTGTTTCTTTGCTCGTTTTTGCTTGCGTCTTAATTGCGACTTCTCACGTCATTGCAGGTTAGATGGACCAGCTGGTTAGCCAGTGCTGTCCAACTTAAATGTGCAGCTAAAGCTGTTGTCCCGTGTTACCACTCAGTCGATATATGCGTAACGCACAGCATAAAATGTAACAAATAGTTCAAATGGCTCTGATCACTATGGGACTTAACTTCGAAGGTCATCAGTCCCCTAGAACTTAGAACTACTTAAACCTAACTAACCTAAGGACATACACACATCCTTGCCCGTGGAAGGATTCGAACCTGCGACCGTAGCGGACGCGCAGTTCCAGACTGTAGCGCCTAGAACCGCTCGGCCACCCCAGTCGGCAAAACGTATCCCTATTGTCGTACTTGACTGTACTGAATTGAGCTTGGCTTTCGCTCCGTGTGAAACGAAGTCCAATGAGATTCCAGCAAAATCGAAGAATACATAATGTAATGTTTACACCAGGTTTATTCTTATGATGAACACAGTATAGTTATCATCACAGTCAATTGAAGACGGCGCTTTAGGCCAGGAACGAAACAATGTTTCTCGTTTTCGTTGTCTGTCTTATTTCCCTACGCGGCGTGTGTGACTCTCCGAGACAGAATGTAACTAGTTGCGATAGGGCGCGGCAAACGGATAAGGGTATCACCATTCCACTAAGCAGACGCAGTATGAGCATTTACGGTAAGCGTGTGAACGAGCCAGGAACTGTACTGCGCAGATGTTGCTATTGTTGCCGCAGCAGGTACTTCGATACATCGATATGTGTATATTGCAATGATATTATTCTTATGTGTATTCTTTCTTTTCTCACTACGATCTTTGACGTACTTGTAACTCCGATTTTTGGGCGCGTAAGCGGTTATTAGAGAGTCAAGCTTTGGTTGTCATGTTAAAAAGACGCAAATTGTAGTCAGTTTAAGGAATGTGACCTTTAACAGTGAGGAAGATATTTTCAAGTATGTTTTATATTGTGAAGTGATGTTTTGGAACGAGTTGTGATATTGCAACAAAAGTAATAAAAAAGAAGTGTAACTTAAATTCGGAGACTGATTACTTTTTCACATCACCATTGTCCTAACTTGCAAAAGTTTAATCTTCAAGAATGGTTTATGAAACACATCTATAAAACTTTTGAATATCGCAGGATAACACCTAGGCCTCTTTGCATCCGAGCTTGAAATCATCACTACCTAGATTTTCGACGATTGAGACATGAGTTCACAACGGGACCAGCGTGTGAAACACGAAAAGATGAGTGCCTAGTTTATCCATTATTACAAGAAATGACTTTATTAACTGTGCTCTAATGACACCTGCCACATAATATAACTTTGTTGTTGCCCGAAAATGCAATATTTAGCAGCGCGAGCGACACTACAATCATAATTAATTTTTGACCTTTGTTGTGGTAGGGTTGTTAGAACGGGAATCGATGGATGAGACAAATAAATGATTTCAATTCAGAAAAATTGGATGAGTTACTCAAGGGAAAGAATCGCAGAAACTAAGTGAACAACTCATTGTACACTTCTGGCCCTTATACAAGCAGTTATTTAGCTTGACATTGATTGACAGAGTTGTTGGGTGTGCTTCTGAGGAGTATCGTATCAAATTCGGCACAACTGGCGCGTTAAACAGTCAAAATCCCAAGCTACTGTAGTTGGAAGGTCCAGCCCATAATGCTCCAGTCGTTCTCAGTTGTGGAGAGACCCGGCGACCTTGCTTGCCTAGGCAGGGTTTGGCAAGCGCGAAGACAAGCAGTAGAAACACTCGCCATGTGCGGGCGGGCATTATCTTGCTGAAATGTAAGCGCATGGTGGCTTACCACGAAAGGCGGCAAAGCGGGGCTTAGAATATAGTCGACGTACCGCTGTGCTGTAATGGTGCCGCCGACGGCAACCAAATGGATCCTGCCTTGAAATGAAATGGCTCACCACACCATCGCTCATGGTTAAGGTGACCAGATGCAGTTGTTTAAAAAGGAGGACAAACAGCTTCAAAAAGGAGGACAAAGGAAGAAAAACGAGGACTCATCAAACGGGTCAACTGCAGATGAGGATACCACCCGTCAGCTTTGGACGAGTCACGTGACGATTGTAGTGGTTAATAAAAAAGAAAAGGTTGAAAACGTGGGAAGAAATGGTGAATAAAAAGAGGGTTTCAAAATCGTTAATGACCATGAAAAAGGGAAAGAATGACATGCAAATCGGACTTCGTATTACAGAAAAGCCATCGGACTTCGTGATTCAGAAAAGTTATTGTTGGGGTGGTCCTTGTGGCGTTCTGAGCAAAAGTCAAACCAATTTCTACTACAAAAATTATTTCAAGGAGAACAGAGAATAACAAAATGTGATTAACAGGGGGAAATGGCGTAGATAAGAGTTCATTCTTTACCAAGTTATTATGTCTTCTCTCGTGCGGCGTCCAGGTCTTGTTCTCCAACAATCTCCTGCTTCATTTCTGCATGAAAAGTCGTAGCTGCTCCAAAATCTTGCAGTAAATTTCATCGTCCAGGAATTACTAATGTCTACAAATTAAAAACATCTTGACATTGAATGCAATGTATTTTACGGCTGCTTCCATTCTCCAAATTTCATACAAGCTTCCACAATACAATATGTCTGCACATCAATAAGTTTTTACGTCTTAATCAGACCAAGACTAACGAATAAGTTTTTACGTCTGAATCATACCAAGACTAGCTAATAAGTGAAGTTAAGCTTTCGCTCTCAAGAGACAAGAACGGGTAGAAAACAAAAAGAGTTACAATTTTTGTACCTTCATTTTCTTATAAATATTTTCTCTGCCGTCGAGCACTCGTACAGCTGCGACGGTATAATTTATACCTGGGAGAACGAGTATAGCGCGGCGAAATTCAGAGTCCCGCTACACTATCGGGAATTAGCGGTAAAACTAGTAGTTAATTGTTACTGGTGGTCAGGTGGTGATTCCCAGAGCAATATTTTTTTATTTTAAATTAAAAACATTGAGTGTGGTGACAGTGTGGCGTCAATTGTTTTGTTATGTCAACAACACGGAATTGTTTACAAAGCGAAAAACGTTAAGACCATTCACTCCCCTTCATTCGACGCACCGCTACCAACATCTAGAGTTCAAGCAGCATCTGACGACATGTAAACTGCATTTTAACCTTCCGAATACAAATAAATTGAATGACTATGAAACAATGAAATAAAACTATGACAGTTAATCTGTCGACTTATTTCCTACATTTATTGGCCACTGAGACGTACGTTCCAGCTCCACATATCTTACAATCTGCTTCAAATTCATTTCTCCCTTTCTTGAAAGCCGGATATTTGCAGGAAAGGATATAAGAAAATGTACACTTTCGTTTAGGCATAGCCGAATATTTTACGTAACTCACTCGGTTAAAAATTACACTCACAAATCACACGTGCACTATAGGAAGCCAAGCCAATACAAAGCGAAGATACGAAACGAAAATTTTAAATAATCGATATTTGCATTCGCTTGTAGGTCAAACGATAACATCGATGATCCTGGCGCCACCTACTTACAACGCCTTCTTGCGTGTTTATCACGAAGGCTGTGCCAATAGTTAAAAGTATTTAAGAAAAGAGCAATAGAACGGGACGAATTGTAAATTTAACTGTATTACGCTCAACTTTGCGTAAAAGCGGGACACTGTAAAAATCCGCCCCGACCCCGGACAAAGAGCTAAAAAGGAGGACGTGTCCGGATTAAATCGGTTGGGCCGTATGGTGGGCTACTATCAGCTAGGTATCACACTGCCCTCCTGGGCGTCTCCGGAGACGTCTTGGGCCTGTTTGACTGGAGTAGGACTGCTTTCAGTGATGAGTTCCGTTTACAAATTGAGCCTCAGTGACCCGCGAAGACGTTCGTGGAGACGTCCCGAACAGCAGTGGCTACCGTCTTAAATGTCGCCAAGATATCCTCCGCATCGGTTTCTTGCGCTCACGGCAGGCTATCCTGGACTTACATTTCAGCCGCCTGCACACGGCGAGAGTTCCCACTGCTTTTCCTCGTGGTTGGCAAACCCTACTTTGACCAGCAATGCCACCGGATCTCTGCCACAGCTGAGAATGTCTAGAGCACTATGGCCACGGCCCTCCAACCTGCTCTGGGTTTTGACGATCTATTACGTCAAATGGACAGACCTTGGCACGGTATCCCTAGGAGGACGTCCAACGACTCAATCAATCAGTGCAAAGATGGTTAACAGCTTGTATAAGGACCTGAGCTGGATCAACTTTCTCAGTTTGTGAAGCTCTGCTCTTGAGTAAATCGTCCAATTTTTCTGAGCCGTAATCATGTTTTTTTTCTGTACAAGTACGTCACATCTACCGATTTCCATCCTATTTGGATATCAATAGGCGTTTTTTTAAAATAGGAACCCCCATTTTTTAAATGGTTGAAATGGCTCTGAGCACTAAGGGACTTAACTTAGAACTACTTAAACCTAACTAACCTAAGGACATCTCACACATCCATGCCCGAGGCAGGATTCGAACCTGCGACGGTAGCGGTCGCGCGGTTCCAGACTGTAGCGCCTAGAACCGCTCGGCCACCCCAGCGGGCCACATTTTTTATTACATATCGGTGTAGTACGTAAAGAAATCTGAATGTTTTAGTTGCACCACTTTTTTCGCTTTGTGATAGATAGCGCTGTAATAGTCACAAACCTATAAGTACGTGGTATCACGTAGCAATCCGCCAGTGCGGACGGTATTTGCTTCGTGATACATTACCCGTGTTGAAATGGATCTTTTACCAATTGCGGAAAAGGTCGACATCGTGTTGATGTATGACTGTTGTGATCAAAATGCCCAATGGGCGTGTGCTATGTATGCTGCTCGGTATCCTGGACGACATCATCCAAGTGTCCGGACCCTTCGCCGGATAGTTACGAAATTTAAGGAAACAGAAAGTGTTCAGCCACATGTGAAACATCAACCATGACCTGCAACAAATGATGATGCCCAATTAGGTGTTTTAGCTGCTGACGCGGCTAAACCGAACATCAGTAGCAGACAAATTGCGCGAAAATCGGGAATCTCAAGAACGTCGGTGTTGAGAATGCTACATCGACATCGATTGCACCCGTACCATATTGCTATGCACCAGGAATTACATGGCGACATCTTTGAACGTCGTGTACAGTTCTGCCACTGGACACAAGAGAAATTACGGGACGATGACAGATTTTTTGTACGCGTTCTATTTAGCGACGAAGCGTCATTCACCAACAGCGGTAACGTAAACCGGCATAATATGCACTATTGGGCAACGGAAAATCCACGATGGCTGCCACAAATGGAACATCATCGACCTTGGCTGGTTAATGTATGGTGCGGCATTATGGGAGGAAGCATAATTGACCCCCATTTTATCGATGGCATTCTATATGGTGCGATGTATGCTGATTTCCTACGTAATGTTCTACCGATGTTACTACAACATGTTTCACTGCATGAGAGAATGGCGATGTACTTCCAACATGATGGATGTTCGGCACATAGCTCGCGTGCGGTTGAAGCAGTATTGAACAGCATATTTTATAACAGGTGGATTGGTCGTCGAAGCACCATACCGTGGCCCGCACGTTCACCGGATCTGACGTCCCCGGATTTCTTTCTGTGGTGAAAGTCGAAGGATGTTTGCTATCGTGATGCACCGACAACGCACTATAAATGCATGTTAGGGAAGGCGAAGTACTCGCTGTTGTGAGGAATGTCGTTACACGTATTGCCAAATTCATTGAGGTTAACGGACATCATTTTGAGCATTTATTGCATTAATGTAGTATTTACAGCTAATCATACGTTCACAAAGGTACGTTCACAAAGGTACATGTATCACATTAGAACAACCGAAATACAATGTTCAAACGTACTTACGTTCTGTATTTTAATTTAAAAAACCTACCTGTTACCAACTGTTCGTCTAAAATTGTGAGCCATATGTTTGAGACTATTACAGCGCCATCTATCACAAAGCGAAAGAAGTTGTCCAAATAAAACATTCTTATTCTTTACGTACCACACGAATACGTAATAAAAAATGGGGTTCCTATTTTTAAAAAAACGCAGTTGATATCCGTTTGACCTATGGCAGCGCCATCTAGCGGGCCAACCATAGCGCCATCTGGTTTGCCCCTTCAATCTAGACAAGTTTCTTTCTTCGTATTTTCTCGTTTGACGTTTATTTCGTTTGATATTTGGCCCGGTCACGATCAATGGACCACCCTGTGTAGTGTAAATCATTTGTCCTTCTATCATCACACAGATTGTTCGGAAAGCTGATATGCAATTGCAACATAATTGGGAATGACGTCCATGGTCAGTTATGCAAATCTGAACCCGCTTAATTTTATTAAGAAACAGTTTCTGCACATCTGCTTCTCATCTATGCAGTTGCATCACTTCCTAATTCACAAAGCGTGTATGGGCGGCTGCGATACACTATAGATTTACAGATTTTGCTGCTACCGAAGAAAATAGACTGGTAGAGGAAAGTCAGGCGACGCGACGGAGGCAGGTATTTTGCGGCGACACGTTCCCCAAAAAACTCTACTGTTGTTGGCCGGGTGCGCAGTGGCGCGGCCTTGTTGGTACTATGAGTGGTTGATTTCGTTTTTCTTTAGGAGACCAATGAAATAACGAATCATTACACAATAATGTTCGCTGTTCACAGTTTCTTCAAAAAATGAAAGTCCAGTAATGCGCAGTTGGATATTGCTACCCACATTCCAGCTTTTTTGGTCATGCAATGGCGTCCCAACCACAGCAGGAAGAATCTCCGTTGACCATAATCGTGTGTTTTGTGTGTTAATATAATCAGATAGGTGAAGCCAAGCCTCGTCCGTACAGATGGTTAAAATGGCTCAGAGCACTATGGGACTTAACTTGTAAGGTCATCAGTCCCCTAGAACTTAGAACTTCTGAAACCTAACTAACCTAAGGACATCAAAAACATCCATGCCCGAGGCAAGATTCGAACTTGCGACCGTAGCGGTCGCATGGTTCCAGACTGTAGCGCCTAGAACCGCTCGGCCACCGCGGCCGGCCGTACAGAATGTGACGTCAAAAATATGAATGATATTCCTCTCAACAAAATATGTAAATCATCTGCAGTAACTGATTCGTTTTCCGTTATGCGCATCTTTCGGCGCTCTGTTGCATAGTCAGAAATAGCCAACAACTTCTGTGGTCTTCCAGTTCGTTCAGCATGCAACACTGAGTCTATCTCTCGAAATTTTACAGTAAGCTGACGAACCACATTACTGTCAGATGCCGTCTTTGGTAATTTTTCAGCAAATGCCTCCGTTCTACATGTGTGTATTTATTGCCTTGCCGAAACACATGTACAACAAGCTGTGTGGCTGGATTGAAGAGTTTTTAGCAAACAGAATACAATATATTGTTCTCAATTGAGAGACGTCTACAGACGTTAAAGCAACCTCTGGCGTGCCACAGGGGAGTGTTATGGGACCATTGCTTTTCACAACATATATAAATGACCTAGTAGATACTGTCGGAAGTTCCATGCGGCTTTTCACGGATGATGCTGTAGTATACAGAGAAGTTGCAGCATTAGAAGATCTGCAGCGGATAGGCACTTGGTGCAGGGAGTGGCAACTGACCCTTAACATAGACAAATGTAATGTATTGCGAATACATAGAAAGAAGGATCCTTTATTGTATGATTACATGATAGCGGAACAAACACTGGTAGCAGTTACTTCTGTGAAACATCTGGGAGTATGCGTGCGGAACGATTTGAAGTGGAATTATCATATAAAATTAATTGTTGGAAAGGCGGGTGCCAGATTGATACTCATTGGGAGATTCCTTGGAAAATGTAGTCCATCAACAAAGAAGGTGGCTTACAAAACACTCGTTCGACCTAAACTTGAATATTACTCATCAGTGTGGGATCCGTACCAGGTCGGGTTGACAGAGGAGATAGAGAAGATCCAAAGAAGAGCGGCGCGTTTCGTCACAGGGTTATTTGGTAAGCGTGATAGCGTTACGGAGATGTTTAGCAAACTCAAGTGGCAGACTCTGCAAGAGAGTCGCTCTGCATCGCGGTATAGCTTGCTGTCCAGGTTTCGAAAGGGTGCTTTTCTGGATGAGGTATCGAATATATTGCTTCCCCCTACTTATACCTTGCGAGGAGATCACGAACGTAAAATTTGAGAGATTCGAGCGCGCACGGAGGCTTTCCGGTAGTCGTTCTTCCCGCGAACCATACGCGTCTGGAACAGGAAAGGGAGGTAATGACAGTGGCACGTAAAGTGTCCTCCGCAACACACCGTTGGGTGACTTGCGGTGTATAAATGTAGATGTAGATTTAGATGTAGAAAAATAGGTCCCTCGGTTGAAAGTACCATAATTTAAAAACAAATTTACATTTAATCATAACATAGCATTCAACAGCTTTCATCAAGAGAACCAAACAATTAAACGACACGCAGTAGTAGAACGAATTAAAAAAATAATCGTGCATCTATGAAATAACAGTTCTGCTAACTTCTGTTGTGCCAATTTCGGTTCCAAATTCGAAAATAATGTACATGATGGTCAGAAACATTCTGAAAAATTTGTGAGTACCGAAGTGTGTTTTTCGTTTGGTTTCCTCAAACCGAACAAACGTAGCTTTTGCTGACCTTGCTTGAATTTAGCACTTCCCAAAAAAGGCACATTTTAAGTGGCAGTGAACATTTCAACAAAGGTAAATCAGACCCACAGATGTCTGTGCGCGTTCCTGCAAGTGCTTGAATTTGCTCGCGCGAAGACGTGAGTGGCTAATTTCAGTGTTAACGATTATTTCTCAGCACAATATCACCTACAACGTCCTCACAAAGCTTTCGGACTGTTCGTATTGTGATGTGACATCATTATTGTTGAAACAGTGACAGTTCTGAAATTCTTCGAGTAGTTACCTTACAGAGAGCGGTGAAAGAAACAATGTTGTGAAAGAAAAGGAAATTTCATATGAAGTTTTCATTTGGCTCACTTTTTGCGATTTTCGTATACGCATAATTCAACAAAATTGCGTCGAATAGCATCGGTCAATTTTTGGTAATCAGTAACTTTCAGAAGATATTGTTTTTAACATGCCTGCAGAATTTCGCAGTGACCGTGCTCCGGCACCGATAGACTCGTGAACGTTCACCAACATAGGTTATCTCAAAAGACGTCGACAATATGGGCAACGTGACTGAAGAGAATCAACTTGTTACTTTACTGTGGGATTGAGGCTTCCTTACCCGGCCTGTTAGCCGTGCTGTCTAACGCACGGCTATCCGGGTTGCGAAGGAGCGCCTGGTCCCCGGCACGAGTCCGCCCGACGGACTTGTATCGAGGTTCGGTGAGCCGGCCGGTCTGTGGATGGTTTTTAGGCGGTTTTCCATCTGCCTCGGCGAATGCCGTGTGGTTCCCCTTATGCCGCCTCAGCTACACTATGTCGGCGATAGCTGCGCAAACAAGTTCTCCACGTACGCGTACACCACCATTACACTACCACGCAAACATAGGAGTTAGACTTGTCTGGGGGGGGGGGGGGGGGGTCCAGCGGGGGCCGAACCACACACCAACCCTGAAAGAGTGGTTCGGTGTGGGGCGGCGGAGGGGTGAAGTCGTGGGATTGTGGACCACTGCGGCTGCGGCGGGGACGGAGCCTCTCCGTCGTTTCTAGTCCCTCGGTTAACATACAATACAATACAAGGCTTCCTTAGGCACATCGAAGACTGCAGTACATTCGATTTTGGATGAATATTTAGCTGTGAAAAAATCTTTTCACTGCAAGTTTTACTCGCAATTCTGTGAAGAACGTTGTACAGCTTTCTTTTGTGCTGACATTATGTTTAGCAAACTGAACAACGCAAAATTTTATGAATTCCTAGGAAAATACGTAGGCAGATCTCTTCCTCATACTTCCGCATGAAAGATATTATGCTACGAGTAAAGTACTGGTAAAAGTAAGCCGTCACTTAGATTATATACATGTAAAATTTGTTATTTAGAAGTCAGAAATTAAATTGATGTTTTTCTGAAAAAAAAGATGCCGATTAAACACGTTTACTTAAATAAATGACGAGCGATTTTTTAGTCGAGTAGATGATTTTTCAAATGTTCTTCATTACTTCTCGGAGTATGATTTATAGATTCAAAGACGTCATTTTTAAAAATGTCAGTGACTTAATGCATTAAGAAACAAACCAAGTTCATCAATTTAATGTTATAATAAGGTAAATAGAGGTAGTTATATTATAGATTTAAGTGTCAGGAAGTCGTTTCTGAAAGTATTTGTAGCCATGGAGTGTATCCATGTATGGTTGTGAAACATTGGTGATAAATAGTTTAGACAAGAAGAGAATAGAAGCTTTCGAAATGTGGTGCTGCAGAAGAATGGTGAAGGTCAGACGGGTAGATCATATAAATAATGAGGAGGTATTGAATAGAATTGGGGAGAACAGGAGTTTGTGGCACAACTTCACTAGAAGAAGGGATCGGTTGGTAGGACATGTTCTGAGGCATCAAGGGATCACCAATTTAGTACTGGAGGGCAGCGTGGAGGGTAAAAATCGTAGAGGGAGACGAATAGATGAATGCACTAAGCAGATTCAGAAGGACGTAGGCTGCAGTAGGTACTGGGAGATGAAGAGGCTTGCACAGGATAGAGTAGCATGGAGAGCTGCATCAAACCAGTCTCAGGACTGAAGACAGCAACAACAACACATATAATAACAATTTTTTTAAAACAAAATAAAAAAACCACAATCATGCAATATTATTAGCTTTTGTATCGAATAAAACTTTTTTGTACCAGATAAATTTTGCTGCTTATTAACCTAGATCCAAAACAGATGTCGACGTGCCCCAATTTAAACCGACGACTAAGAAATAGAAAGTTCTAGGATTAATACAGTTGTTTATATGCACCTCAAAATGGGGAGAGGGGTTGTTTCTATTCACCCCTCTCTGTGAAGTGAATAGAAATATCAAGTTTTTATTATTTTAGCTTATAAAATGTTGAGATATAATTGTAAGGTTTGTCACAGGACCTATAATCCCACGGTTCTTTGATTTTCATGTTTCTCTTTAAAATCATCAGTTATGTCTTTTAAAATTCAAAACCGTTTCTTGTCACCTCATTTGACGACACGTTTAACTGCATCCTGTGGTCTTAGAGTTTCACCCAGTACATTTCCTGCGTGGAAGATCTATAGCGGTAACACCAATATTGGGGTCACCAGTAGTGGGTCTTCCGTGTGGGAAGTGAATGAATACAACTCTAATACCACAAGATACAGTTAAATAAGCTTTATTAACGTCATGAGCACAATGGAAACACATTCGTTCAATACGGAACTCAGCAACAGAATAAATCCAGAGGGAGTACCCCTGCCCTCCACTTTGTGGAAAGGGAAAGATGTTAAAAGTGTCAAAGAATATAGTTTATAACGTATTCCACATCTCTGATGGGCGAAGTCCCTACAAGCACTCTGTGCAAGCAGAAATAAAAGGTGGATGAAAAACTGGCACAAGAAGTGTCAACGAACAATCACGAAAACTTGTTGAGAGAATTGAGGTTCAACAGGAAAAAAAATTATCGTAGCTTTTTCTGTGTTAATTATTCAACCGTTGACACATCACTTCTCATAGCCTGGTGTCCACATTCATAGGCGTTTGCCCGCCAACCCCTTCACCCAGATAAATTTCTGGAAATACCCATGTTCCCATCATCAAAACTCAAAATACTACAACACGAGGTCCAATTCCACCAAATTAGTGCTTATCTGTTACGTTACTGTATGTTGCTACTGGACGTTCTTTCGAAGACCTGTAATTTACTCGTGCAGTTTCACCTTGAAGTATTTGAACCATACTTACGGAAATATATCGTGGAATAATATGTACTCTAAACAGTTATATTTGGTTATGTAATGTATACACAAAGATAAATATCTATATGAACTTTTATTCATAATTTTGCATTAATGAAATTTGGCAAAAACATCTTTCTTTCTTGGCCATTCCTTTATTTTCTGAGGAACAAATCATACGACTCAACATTTTTAACAGTTCTGTTTTTTTTGTTCATCTGCCCTAACATCCCACAATGCTGGCAAGGATATACACTTCTGACCATTAAAATTGCTACACCAAGAAGAAATAAAAGGGAAATAAAAGGGTATTAATTGGACAAATATATTATACTAGAACTGACATGTGATTACATTCTCAGGCAATTAGCGTGCATAGATCCTGAGAAATCAGTACCCAGAACAACCACCTCTGGCCGTAATAACGGCCTTGATACGCCTGGGCACTGAGTCAAACAGAGCTTGGATGGCGTGTACAGGTACAGCTGCCCATGCAGCTTCAACATGATACCACACTTCATCAAGAGTAGTGACTGGCGTTTTGTGACGAGCCAGTTGTTCGGCCACCATTGACCAGACGTTTTCAATTGTTTGAGTGATCTGGAGAATGTGCTGGCCAGGAAAGTAGTCGAACATTTTCTGTATCCAGAAAGGCCCGTACAGGACCTGCAACATACGGTCGTGCATTATCCTGCTGAAATGCAGGGTTTCGCAGGAATCGAATGAAGGGTAGAGCCACGGGTCGTAACACATGTTAAATATAACGTCCACTGTTCAAAATGCCGTCAATGCGAACAAGAGGTGACCGAAACGTGTAACCAATGGCTCCCCATACAATCTCGCCGGGTGATAAGCCAGTATGGCGATGACGAATACACGCTTCCAATATGCGTTTACCGCGATGTCGCCAAAC
Source organism: Schistocerca gregaria (assembly GCF_023897955.1). NCBI lineage: Eukaryota > Metazoa > Arthropoda > Insecta > Orthoptera > Acrididae > Schistocerca > Schistocerca gregaria. The sequence continues at coordinate 435,919,324 of NC_064927.1, forward strand.
ACGGATGCAACCATCATGATGCTGCAAACAGAACCTGGATTCATCCGAAAAAATGACGTTTTGCCATTCGTGCACCCAGGTTCGTCGTTGAGTACACCATCGCAGGCGCTAGTGACTGTGATGCAGCGTCAAGGGTAACCGCAGCCATGGTCTCCGAGCTGATAGTCCATGCTGTCGTCGAACTGTTCGTGCAGATGGTTGTCGTCTTGCAAACGTCCCCATCTGTTGACTCAGGGATCGAGACGTGGCTGCACGATCCGTTACAGCCATGCGGATAAGATGCCTCTCATCTCGACTGCTAGTGATACGAGGCCGTTGGGATCCAGCATGGCGTTCCGTATTACCCTCCTGATCCCTCCGATTCCATATTGTGCTAACAGTCGTTGTATCTCGACCAATGCGAGCAGCAATGTTGCGATACGATAAACCGCAATCGCGACAGGCTACAATCCCACCTTTATCAAAGTCGGAAACGTGATGATACGCATTTCTCCTCCTTACACGAGGCATCACAACAACGTTTCACCAGGCAAGGCCGGTCAACTGCTGTTTGTGTATGAGATACCGGTTGGAAACTTTCCTCATGTCAGCACATTGTAGGTGTCGCCACCGGCGCCAACCTCGTGTGAATGCTCTGCAAAGGTAATCATTTGCATATCACAGCATCTTTTTCCTGTCGGTTAAATTTCGCGTCTGTAGCAAGTCATCTTCATGGTGTAGCAATTGTAACTGCCAGTAGTGTACATCAAGATGCACTTTAATAATAATTTTCTTGCGTCTTGCATTCCAATCTAATCTTACCTAAACTTCTTGGCCTGTGTTGCTAACGAGCAAGTAAGCTAGACTATAAGGAGACGCCCTTAAGCCGAAAAGGAGAAGCCTGTCTCTGCCATGTTGCCGAGTCTTTGTGAAGTGTTCGCAATGCATGGCTGCTCTTCCATCTCACTTGAAACAGTAATAAAAAGTTCGGCTGTTTTGCCGTTATGTACACCATGCTCAACAAATGAGAAATGGCGATTCAACTGTCTTTTGTTGAGTATTTATTCACGACAGTATATTTTTCTCCACAACAAATAAAATGACTCTGAGCACTATGGGACTTAACATCGATGGTCATCAGTCCCCTAGAACTTAGAACTACTTAAACCTAACTAACCTAAGGATAGCACACAACACCCAGCCATCACGAGTCAGAGAAAATCCCTGACCTCGCCGGGAATGGAACCCGGGCGTGGGAAGCGAGAACGCTACCGCACGACCACGAGATGCGGGCTGTCCACAACATGCTCAGAATTAACTGTCAATGCGTCGCATTGCCGCTAAGAGGGTAAACTCAACACAGGACTTTAATGGGAAAACGGACGTCTAAAAACTCTTCAAGATTACACGCACGCTTCAGCTGACGTCTGTGCTCGGCATAGAGAACACCGTCTCTACTACATTGCACGACTGCACGCGAGAGACTGTCAAGGGTATTGTCAATACTTCAATACTATCCACAGACAACATGTTTTCAGGCCTCGCAATATATTGCCAAAAAATTGTTCAAATGGCTCTGAGCTCTATGGGACTTAACATCTGAGGTCATCAGTAACCTAGAACTTAGAACTACTTAAGCCTAACTAACCTAAGGACATCACACAAATCCATGCCCGAGGCAGGATTCGAACCTGCGAGACTGAAGCTCCTAGAATCGCTCGGCCACACTGGCCGGCCAATATATATATATATATATATATATATATATATATATATATATATATATATATATATATAAAGTTTTTGATGTTCTCGATATTATTGTGCAACCTCTCAACGTCACTCCTAGACGGTCAATATTATTGCCCAATGGGAAATATTATCAAATGGTTCAAATGGCTCTGAGCACTATGGGACTTAACTCCTAAGGTCATCTGTCCCCTAGAACTTGGAACTACTTAAACCTAACTAACCTAAGGACATCACATACATCCATGCCCGAGGTAGGATTCGAACCTGCGACCGTAGCGGTCCCGAGGTTCCAGACTGTAGCGCACAGAGCCGCTCGGCCGGCGGAAATATTATCAATATTATTGTCAGTGCAGAGGGCACTTTAGACGAAGGTGGTTGATTGTTCACTGGTATGCGTGGGTTGATACCATGTTTATAACCTTGGGCACACAGTGTGTTTACCGTCGTACTGTGACTGAAAACAAAGCGCAAGAAGCACATTTAAATTTTATGCGTCTTTGATTAGTTTTCCACGTACTGATATAAAGATAGCGACGCGGGAATGGGGCAGAGACACGTTTATTATCGGGACTGCTTACGAAGTACAATGCGAACTATGGAGTTAAAATTCCAAAGTGACGATGCAGCCGTTATAGTTAACTGATAAATCGTGGAAAAACATAAAAGCAGCGACTGTAAAAGAACAGGGTTTCCTAGTGAACTAATTACAATATTGAGCACATACAGTACTAAAAACTGTGTACTTGTGACAACATGCTTCTTATCGTGAACTAGTGTGTTGTGTAGAAATGAAAGCAGTGACTAAAAGGGCAAGTTTACCGAGCGAACTCTTTTTCAGTACTGATAACATACTCCGAACTCTGTACCGTATACACAGCTACTACATCCGAGCATTGGTACAGTGACATTGCCAGTCGTTGCATACTGATAACTGGCTCCCGTGTACAAACAGTATTACATTTCAACGGTGATTAGTGCTTATTATATGCAGAGACGTTGACAAATGCTACATCGTTCGGTATGGATTATAGTTACGTGTATTCAACCACTAACGCCTCCGCCAACCTGAAAATGATATGCATGTTCATATTAGCTATGTTTTGCAAGAGGGAAGCCGCATGGACATTATTTGACAAGAATTAAATCGATTGTATGAATTCATAGGCCTATGTAGATTCCCTTATTGTTGTTATGCACCTCACGTAACTTTCATGACATTCATTTAAATAATTTCGAGTACTGAGCTAAAACTTAACTCACTCTGTAACGCTTTTTACAGTAAGATGTTAATGCACATGGTGTATGTTTTCGTTAGTTTCTCTTAGCACGTCCGTGCATTACACATGCTTGACTTCCTATAGCAATAAGAAACACTCTACATTATTTTTTGTTTTGTCTTTTTATTTTTAAACTGGATTGGTAGAATGTTTAGGCAGCGGGAAACGTTTAAACTCGATAGAATAGTTTCGTGCTGAGTAAAGTTCGTTTACATGTAACAACTTGTTTTATTACAGTATTCCAGAACAATTGAAGGAGCTTATCAGCTATGTTGAGAAATATTAATAATTATTCTACTACAAGTGAGCCTACAGTTCGGGCCTAGTCAATTTTTTTAAATGTTTGTATTTCTTCCAGCATTAAATACAACTGACTTTTACTCGTTTCAGTAGTAAGTATTCGGTTTTCTTCGCCATTCTTTAACTTTTCGAGGATGAGATTTTCACTCTGCAGTGAAGTGTGCGCTGATATGAAACTTCCTGGCAGGTTAAAACTTCGCGCTGCACCGAGACTCGAACTTCGGGACCTTTGCCTTTCGCGGGCAAGTGCTCTACCGTCTGAGCTACCCAAACAGGACTCACAGCTTTACTCATACCAGTACCTCGTCGCCTACCATCCAAACTTCACGGAAGCTCTCCTTCGCAGGAGAGAAGACGAGGTAGAGAGCTTCTGTGAAGTTTGGAAGGTAGGAGACGAGGTACTGGCTGAAGTGAAGCTGAGAGGAGGGGGCGTGAGACGTGCTTGCGCGGCTCAGGCGGTAGAGCACTTGAGAGAGCTTCTGGGAAGTTTCGAAGGTAGGATACGAGGTACTGGCAGAAGTAAAGCTGTGGGGAGCGGGCATCTGTCACGCTTGGGTAGCTCAAACGGTTGCTCAAAAGTCAGAGGTGCAGAGTACAAGTCTGAATGCGGTGCACAGTTTTAATCTGTCAGGAAGTTTCATTCTTTAACGTTGTTCCCCAGGTTTCACTGTTTAACAGATCAAATAAAACTTTGTTAGATTCTTTGCATAAACACTATCATTTTGTAATATCTCTTTATTTTCGACGATTTATTCTGATACAATTCTACCCTTGAATGACGTTTACAAAATTTCTATATTCATACTCGCAGAATCCATGCGCAAAATAGGTTCATACAATAGCTATGGCATGAGCGCATAATTATTCTTTGTAAGACTCTCTTTGGGGGTGGTTAGAACAAAAAAGTTTCCGGGATTGTCTTCGTGCCGATTAGCCTCAGCTTTGTTTGAAGAACTGTAATCTGATTATTGAGATTCATGACGGAAGATAACTGATACGAAATTGTACGATTAAAAGGGAAATATATATATTGCTCCTTCACACAAAAGGTGTGTATTTAACATTTGATAATTAATGATATTTATCGATATATTGCGTAGTTGTTAATCAGAAGGGAACTTCCGAAAGACTGGATACGAACCTGCATTTAATAATCCAAGAGCTCCATTACTTCTTCGGAAGGTTAAACTTCATCAAAGCTAAATATCCGCTTGATATGAGGTTTCCCGACTGATTATACAACGCTCCCAAAATTACGAGGCATTTTATTTGTACAGATTAGCAGACTGCAGCAAAGCACGAGCCTGCAGAGAAGAAGAGTCATCGCCTGATTTCATTCTAACAAGTAAAATTTCTCAATCATTTTAATGACTGAGCTATGAATATGTTTCCTATCATGAACGATTGATTGCTCGAACGAATTGAGAACTAAATAGTTAGGAGAAAAAAAATACAATTTCTGATAGAAAGATCAATTAAGGGGGCAATCCTGTTTGTCCTATATACCACATGATTAAGGCCTACTTTCAGTGGTCTTATTACATAAGATACTTGAGCAATGGAGCCGATAACAAGCAGAAGAGCATATGTTTCTTTGTGGATGAGCCGAGTGTAGCTGTTCACAAGCATAACAACTAAACAACACCTGTAATGCTGTTAATCAGTCACATAAGGCTTATTCGTGAGTTCTTTTTATGACATAGCAGATCGTTTCAAGTAGTAAAAGAACTAACAGGGCAGGCAAGTAAATTACATATCATATCCCCTGCAACATTCTTGCTTGCTTCCTCGACCGTCGCGTCTCGCCCCAGTCCTCAGTAGCCGGTCTGCACCGGGTACCACATTGTAAAAATACCTTTCTTGTCGTTGCATTCCTGATACGGGACCGGGCGGCCACGAAAAGAGGTTATGGACTGAGCCAAGCCCTGTAACACGAATAGCGCGTTTAACCGATAAAATAGCGTCTAAACAAAATATATTATCACACAGTACTTGCGATAGTGATCTTAATTATCTTAGTTATATATACAGGTTGTTACAAAAAGGTACGGCCAAAATTTGAGGAAACATTCCTCACACACAAATAAAGAAAAGATGTTATGTGTCCGGAAACGCTTAATTTCCATGTTAGAGCTCATTTTAGTTTCGTTAGTATGTACTGTACTTCCTCGATTCACCGCCAGTTGGCCCTATTGAAGGAAGGTAATTTTGACTTCGGTGCTTGTGTTGACATGCGACTCATTGCTCTACAGTACTGGCATCATGCACATCAGTACGTAGCATCAACAGGTCAGCGTTCATCACGAACGTGGTTTTGCAGTCAGTGCAATGTTTACAAATGCGGAGTTGGCAGATGCCCATTTGATGTATGGATTAGCACGGGGAAATAGCCGTGGCGCGGTATGTTTGTATCGAGACAGATTTCCAGAATGAAGGTGTCCCGACAGGAAGATGTTGGAAGCAATTGATCGGCGTCTTAAGGAGCACGGAACATTCCAGCCTATGACTCGCAACTGGGGCAGACCTACAACGACGAGGACACATGCAATGGACGAGGCAATTCTTCTTGCAGTTGACGATAAACCTAATGTCAGCGTCAGAGAAGTTGCTGCTGTACAAGGTAACGTTGACCACGTCACTGTGTGGAGAGTGCTACGGGAGAACCAGTTGTTTCCGTACCATGTACAGCGTGTGCAGGCACTATCAGCAGCTGATTGGCCTCCACGGGTACACTTCTGCGAAAGGTTCATCCAACAATGTGTCAATCCTCATTTCAGTGCAAATGTTCTCTTTACGGATGAGGCTTCATTCCAACGTGATCAAATTGTAAATTTTCACAATATACATGTGTGAGCTGACGAGAATCCGCACGCAATTGTGCAATCACGTCATCAACACAGATTTTCTGTGAACGTTTGGGAAGGCATTGTTGGCGATGTCTTGATTGGGCCCCATGCTCTTCCACCTGCGCTCAATGGAGCACGTTATCATGATTTCATACGGGATACTCTCCCTGTGCTGCTAGAACATGTGCCTTTACAAGTACGACACAACATGTTCATGCACGATGGAGCTCCTGCACATTTCAGTCGAAGTGTTCGTACGCTTCTCAACAACAGATTCGGTGACCGATGGATTCGTGGAGGCGGACCAATTCCACGGCCTCCACGCTCTCCTGACCTCAACCGTCTTGACTTTCATTTATGGGGACATTTGAAAGCTCTTGTCTACGCAACCCCGGTACCAAATGTAGAGACTCTTCGTGCTCGTATTGTGGACGGCCGTGATACAATACGCCATTCTCCAGGGCTGCATTAGCGCATCAGGGATTCCATGCGACGAAGGGTGGATGCGTGTATCCTCGCTAACGGAGGACATTTTGAACATTTCCTGTAACAATGTGTCTGAAGTCATGCTGGTACGTTCTGTTGCTGTGTCTTTCCGTACCATGATTAATGTGATTTGAAGAGAAGTAATAAAATGAGCTCTAACGTAGAAAGTGAGCGTTTCCGGACACATGTCCACATAACATATTTTCTTTCTTTGTGTGTGAGGAATGTTTCGTGAAGATTTGGCCGTACCTTTTTGTAATACCCTGTATATGAACTTCTATGAGCCGATTTTTCAGGGATCGCTGTTTATTCCGTTAAATTGAAAAATTTTCTAGGTGAAATGTTTAACCATGGACCTTGCCGTTGGTGGGGAGGCTTCCGTGCCTCAGTGATACATATGGCTGTACCGTAGGTTCAACCACAACGGAGGGGTATCTGTTGAGAGCCAGACAAACGTGTGGTTCCTGAAGAGGGGCAGCAGCCTTTTCAGTAGTTGCAGGGGCAACAGTCTGGATGACTGAACTGGCCTTATAACGCTAACCAAAACAGCCTTGCTGTGCTGGTACTGCGAACGGCTGAAAGCAAGGGGAAACTACAGCCGTAATTTTTCAAGAGGGCATGCAGCTTTACTGTATGATTAAATGATGATGGCGTCCTCTTGGGTAAAATATTCCGGAGGTAAAATAGTCCCCCATTCGGATCTCCGGGAGGGGACTACTCAGGAGGACGTCGTTATCAGCAGAAAGAAAACTGGCGTTCTACGGATCGGAGCGTGGAATGTCAGATCCCTTAATCGGGCAGATAGGTTAGAAAATTTAAAAAGGGAAATTGGATAGGTTAAACTTAGATATAGTTGGAATTAGTGAAGTTCGGTGGCAGGCGGAACGACTTTTGTCAGGTGAATACAGAATTATAAATACAAATTCAAATAGGGGTAATGCAGGAGTAGGTTTAATAATGAATAAAAAAATAGGAGTGCGGGTACGCTACTACAAACAGCATGTTTAACAGTAGGAAAGGGGACACCCGTATATGCGACAACTTGACACCTCCTCACCCATCCCATGTGTGCGGGACAAACTTTGTATTTTCAAATGGGAACTCACTATTTTTATTCCATATTCGGATTCTTCGCCAAAAAAATACGTACGATTTACTCAAACCATTGATCCCATTCGTGGTTGGTGCACTAGGATTGACAAATATTAAGTGTGACTTTTATGCAATTAATAACCGAAGCATTTGATTATACATTTCATGTACAATGTAAGTGTAGATCTTTGTGTTCGAACTGTAAATGTTTATGTCCAAACGTTACTTGATTTTTGTAAATGTGAGTGTACAGTACAAATAATTAGCTAGATATTGACATTATGTCTTTTATGACAACGTAATCCCGAAACCAAATGCTTGATTTCGATGGCCATCTTCGAAACATGCCATCAGGGTGACTGCTTTCGGTAGCGGCTACCGGAGGAATAGAAACCACAACCACCGTGTTGAGTTAAAACGTCCATTAAGTGATGGTGACGGGCGCACCTCGCACCTCCCATGGATGCTCACTGAAATCAAGCATCCCAATGGTGAGACGCAGGGGAGCTCACCCGAAGCTTGCATCCAGATGGGAACAGAAAGCTATTACATCCACGTCATGCTAAACGTAATTTCTAACCAGACATTGAAACGACTAACAGTTTTCTCTTCTACAATCAAATTTGCACCACTAAAGTAAATTTGGAATATAAATATCAACCGTTAGAATACAATGGTTGACATTTCGTTTGTAAATGGAATGTAGAATTAAATGCGTCCTTTCTTAATAATTGCAATAACGTGCACAAGTGATATCGATTACAGTGCCATCTACCAGGGGTGGCGGCAAGTGGGGGAGGGGGGTCTATGGTGGCTACAGCCCCCCCCCCCTCCCCCGATGGAGTAACATATTACACTGCATAAAATGTCTTCAGAAATCAGCGAATAAACCAGGTGATCAAAAAGTCAGTATAAATTTGAAAACTTAATCAACCACGGAATAATGTAGATAGAGAGCTAAAAATTGACACACGTGCTTGGAATGACAATGGGGTTTTATTAGAACCAGGTGCTCCACCCCATATTGCTAGACGTGTGGAAAATCTCTTGCGCGCGTCGCTTGATGATGATCGTGTGCTCAGCCGCCACTTTCGTCTTGCTTGGCCTCCCAGGTACCCAGACCTCAGTCCGTGCGATTATTGGCTTTGGGTTCCCTGAAGTCGCAAGTGTATCGTGATCGACCGACATCTCTAGGGATGCGAAAGACAACATCCGATGCCAATGCCTCACCATAACTCCGGACATGCTTTACAGTGCTGTTCATAAAATTATTCCTCGATTACAGCTATTGTTGAGGAATGATGGTGGACATATTGAGCATTTCCTGTAAAGAACATCATCTTTGCTTTGTCTCACTTTGTTATGCTAATTATTGCTATTCTGATCAGATGAAGCGCCATCTGTCGGACATTTTTTGAACTTTTGTATTTTATTTTTTTGTTCTAATAAAACCCCATGTCACTCAAAGCATGTGTGTCAATTTGTACCTCTCTATATACATTATTCCGTGATTTATTCAGTTTTCAAATTTATACTGACTTTTTGATCACCCGGTATTACTTCAACAGATTCGATCATTTTTTTACAATTATGTAGCAATGTAGGTTGCAATGTATTTCAAACACATTTTAACATAAGAATAAGAGTGACAAATAGCTTACTATCGAAACCAATAAATTTTTAAACTGCAAAACAGTTAACAAAAACTACTTTAAGCAATATCAAATATTACAAATTTGTCCGTGGAGGAGCCCAACTCTCCTTTTGTTAAGCGATATTCCGTTCCCCCAAACCCCCTTCCACCCCCCCCTTTCACCCTCCCCCCTTAAGCGACATCTAGAATCGCCAATACCATAAACCACGAATGGCAAACAACTGTTTCAGTAACCATCCGATGTGAGTGAGTGTTTTCTGCCGCAAGATATAGTCTACAGAAGACCGAATAAAATAGTTATTCATTTTTAATAGAAAATTTGTAAATAGCATTATTTACGAACATTTTCTGTACTCCATTTTTTCTTTGCATAATTGACATAATTTGTGAGTCACTAAATTGTTCCAAAATAAATAGAGTACACGCCTTCCTTACTCTCCCCAGCAGCCCAGCGCAGACTGAGTCATTTTGGCGCCATTTTCCTCCTACAGACCACCATCTTGGATTACGTCACAGGAGGGATGACAGCACCATTTGGTGGTAGTACTGTGTACTAGGTCAGTTGGACTCTAAGTCTCGTGGTGGAGAGACTGCCTGCGAAATAAAGACGTGTCCAGAGTCGTTACATCACGAAATGGACCACAGTGCTCTCTGGTGGTGGTACGGAGTACTAGGTCCAGACCTTTTGGTGAACACAATGATTGACACCATCTTGGATAACTGTACTTGTGTCATTACCTGACGTCATGGCCGCCATCTTGGACGACAGCAGCCTCTGGTGCTTGTACTGTGTACTTGGTCAGTTGTAGTGTGGGCGTCGTGGCGTGCACGCTAGATGGTGGTGCTGCCTCTAATTGTTTATTTAAAGACTGGTGCATGGTATTGACAGTTGACGATTAGCATGTATGTTTGCACAGTTTTTAGGAGGGATTATTATTTTCACAATTTAGGAGTTGTTTGGCTCTCTGGACGTAAATGTATTGCATTATTGATGAGTGGTTTGCATGTCTGTAGGGTGTGCAGTGCGTTATTTTGACGGTTTACAATTAGCAGGCATGTGTGTAGAGCATTCTAGATGTGTTATTTAGGAGTAGTTTGCAGGTCTGTATGTTGTGGGGCATGTCAGAGCGTGTGTTCTGTATCACTGTGATAAATATACTCCATCCCTAAATAAATAAAGTACCCTCCTTCCTCTCTCCACCAGCCCAGTGCAGGCTGAGTCCTTTCCCCACCAAGCCCTAGGAAAAGGTGGCAGCCAGGTGACTTAGGTTAGTGGAGGTATCCCAAGTGAGTTATTTTCCTTGCTTGTAGAGATAACCGTGGCGTGATGCATTCTCGTGTTGGAATTTGAACCTCCTGCCATTTTTCTGCGGGAGGTGGCGGTCGGGTGACTGAGGTTAGTACAACTGTCCTTTCTTTCATGCTATTTCCCTAGCTTAGTAGATATGAAAATGATCTTTGTTTATCGACAAAATTCAAACTTGGCGCCAGTTCATAGGAGGAAGTAGAGGTCGGGTGGCTTAGGTTAGTGTGGGTAGTCCAAGTGGCCTATCTTCCTGCGATTTTCTTTGCTTAGTAGAGATAACCGTGGTGTGATACATTATCGTGTTAGAATTTGAACTTCCCGCCTTTTTGCTGGGGGAGGTGGCAGTCGGGTGACTGACATTAGTACAAGTGTCCTTTCTTTCAAGCTATGTTCTTAGCTTAGTATTGATATGCGAAATGATCTTTGTTTACCGCCAAAATTCAAACTGGGCGCCAGTTCATAGGAGGAAGTGGCGGTCAGGTGTCTTAGGTTAGTGTGGGTAGCCCAAGTGGTCTATCTTCCTGCGATTTTCTTTGCTTAATGGAGATAACTGTGGTGTGATGCATTATCCTGTTGGAATTTGAACTTCCCGCCATTTTTCTTGGGGAGTGGGGTGTTTCACTTTCCCGCCAAAAGCTGTCATCTTGGATAACGGTACTTGCGTCATCTGACGTTATGGGCGCTATCGTGGATGACGTCATGCGCTGTTGCCGCCATCTTTAATGACGTCATCGCCACATCTGGCAACAGTGGCGAGTGGGGTGAGACGGGCTTTGGCCCAATACTCCCAAGCACGACTCACCCTCTCTCCTCACAGCTTTAATTCCGAAAGTCGAGTCTTGGTCTGGCCTCTAAGTTTCAAGACAGAAGCCATCTTGAAATCCGATAAGAAAGTTTCCAGTTTCTTGCGACCTGTTTGGAAAAAAATCCGGAGGAATTTCCTACTTGCTCTTTTCCATTGTCTCTATGAAGGTTAGGCCATTTTCTAGAACATACTGTCCTAAGGGATAACTAGTATAATAGTTATCCGTAGTTACATTCTTGTGGGTGCCCTTTGTTGGTTCGACTAATTTCTTCACAACATTAATAGGCTGGTTAGATGCAAGATATGGTCCAGGATTCTGTCTGCCGCAGTATACATCAAAGTTTCAAGTGTAAAATGTCTTGCTATTACACAGTGCATACAACTTCAAACCGTACTTGGCAGGCTTATTGGACGCAAAACCACAATGTCCACGAAATCTGTAGTTGTGAACTTCCATGGGCAGTTGTTAAAAAATGCTGACTAGAGATTGTGGATGGTAGCAGTTTTGACAACTGCAAGTCACTCTTTTCTCGTTGAACTATCATCAAATGTCAGAGACCAGAGCAAGAACAGAAAGCGCTTGTAGCTAAATGTGCTGCACTCAGAATAGCCATTCCTATGCCATTTGATTCCGACAGCTCTAATACGTGCAATGAGAAACAGCTCCTGAGAGAGCCAGTATTTCAGTAGCGGAAGTATTTCTGCAGTCTCTGTCCCTCGCGTAATTCACATATGATCTCTTGTTATGTATATGTCTATTGGTTTTCGCAAGAACAAAATCAATTACCTCAGGATTAAAAAAATTGATTTTTTTTTACCCGGCACCACTAACGGATTATTTATCCATAAAGCATCCAGGTGTTTACCGATATAAAAATGGCACTCATCACTTGGTAATTCATTCATCTCATTCCCGCCATCGTACGATTGTTCAGATTCACTGGAGTAATCTGCAGCCTCGATTATTTCTGCTTCACCATCGCTGTCAAAAAATTAGCATATTTCTCTGCGTCAGATGATTCCAGAGGAAGGTGCTCAATTTCGTCTGGCGTCAATCCTTTTCTTCGTGCATACCTTCAAGACAATAGGAAAAGTATAATACTAACCTTCAGTAACTAAATAATCATTCAATCGAAGTATTTTTGTAAAATATCGCTTCTTATCTTCAAAACTTTCCGCAAAGATTACGCCACATTTACTTACGTCAGCGGGTACGCAGTGTCGCCTTAGCGTAGCAGTCCACATCACGTATCAGTCACGGCTATTATGTAGGATCTTATAATCCGACAACATGTCGTCTGACAATGTCATCGAAGGATACCTAGCACCGTCGTTGTGTGTTTAGCGCGCTAACATAAATTACGGAAAGAAAACTGAACTGGTGGTACCGCATGCCGCTACGCGCCCACCGCAGGGTTAATAGGGATGTTATCCTCTTGGGTAAAATGTTCCGGAAATAAAGTAGTCCCCCATTTGTACCTCTGGGCGGGGACTAGTCTGTGAGATATCAACATCAGGAAAAAAAGACCTGGAATGCTTAACCCGCGATCGCTCGCGCTTGAGAAAAAAATGTAACATTCATGATATTAGTGAAATATTTCTTTCGGCGGTCAAATTACAGTTAAAGCTTGCTAGTAGGAGCTTTCTTTGGAGCAGTGCACATCGTGAATTTTTTTTTCTCACGCAGGAGTTATTACGTAACATATCTTCTGTATTCCTGAAACCCTTTGTTGCTTCACCCTTAGTATGTTTCTTTGTGCTAGTAATATGCGACTGGGTTAATTTTTCCTCCTGGACGTGTTCTGCGTATGTTACGTCTTTTATAAGCAAAATAAGTATTCTTGTGGCTTTTTGCATATTGAATGAAGTAGTTGGCTACACCGAGTGCATGGCAAACTCTGTCACAAGCGAAAATATATAAAATTTTACAGGAAACAAGTTATGTCAGACGAAGTGTTGTTGACGCGGTTAGAGGAACCGTTACGCGAGAATATCCACATAGATGACTTGTCTTCAGGTACTGACACACAATCTGAGCATGAAGAGATTGAAACTGCAACAGAGGAGTTTCACAGCGATTCTCAAAAATTCGTTAGTAGGGGTAGCCCCAACTTCTGCAAACCGTGATACCCATCAAGGAAGGGATGAAAAACAAAATTATTTAAAAATGAAACTCCTCCGGCAATATCTTCCCGTCAGAATACTGTCAGATAGTTTCCAGGTGTAAAGGAGGGTACAAAAAATTCGAAAACGGTTCCGGATTTATGGAAACTATTTTTTTCCAGACACTGTAATTGACCGTAATGTACAACACACAAACCAGGAACTATGAGACAGAATGCCAGCAGCTTATCAACGGAGCTCTACAGACTGCTCACAAACTGATTTTGAAGAATTACCGTCTTGCCTTGGTGTTTTATACGTAACTCGTGGAAGTGAGAAAGTCGGAAGACGGTGGATCTGACTCGGTGTGGTACAGCGGGAATGAAGTTCGCCTCAGTTGTCAGCTTGCTGGTAGGAGAAATGTGACTTTAGAGCCAAATTGTTTGTAACCACTGCATAATGAAATATACATACATTTTTAACAGTCATAGGCAGTGTTTGATCTGTAAAAAAAAGAGGTTCCGGTACTGTGACGTTTGGGAGGCGGCGGGTGTTTTTGAAATTTAAACTTCTTAGAACGTTACTTTGACGCTTTTTTGTGCACTTGAAAAGTGAGAATACAATATTTTTACTGGTAAAAAATAAAGTCCTATCGAACCACATTTCAGAATCTGCGGTTCTGATTTTTTTCCGTCGGAGGTACCGGTATTTGTAACGTGTTGGTAATAACTGAGCAGAAATTACTTAATATATGTAGCTTTGTATGGAACAGCTAAGAAACGTAAAAGTTATCTTAGAAAAAAATCTAACAGGGTATCGCGTGACAACAACAGGTGCGAGAATGGGACGTTTTGTTAGGTCAATAAAGGGTTGTTGTTGTGGTCTTAAGTCCAAAGACTGGTTTGATGAAGCTCTCCATGCTACTCTATCCTGTGCAAGCTTCTTCATCTCCGAGTAACTACTGCAGCCGACATCCTTCTGAATCTGTTTAGTGTATTCATCTCTTGGTCTCCCTCTTCGGTTTTTACCCTCTGCACTTCCCTCCAGAACTAAATTGATGATCCCTTGATGCCTAAGAACGTGTCCCTTCTTCTAGTCAAGTTGTGCCACAAATTCCTCTTCTCCCCAATTCTATTCAGCACTTTCTCATTACTTACGTGATATACCCAACTAATCTTAAGCATCATTCTGTAGCACCACATTTCGAAAGCTTATTTCCTCTTTTTGTCTAAACTATTTATCGTCCATGTTTCACTTCCATACATGGCTATACTTCATACAAATATTTTCAGAAAAGATTTCCTGACACTGGAATCTATACTCGATGTTAACAAATTTCTCTTCTTCAGAAACGCTTTCCTTGCCATTGCCAGTCTACATGTTATATCCTCTCTACTTCAACCATTAGCAGTTATATTACTCCCCAAACAGCAAAACTAATCTATTGCTTTTGGTGTCTCATTTCCTGGCCGACCACTACGGTCGCAGGTTCGAATCCTGCCTCGGGCATGGATGTGTGTGATGTCCTTACGTTAGTTAGGTTTAAGTAGCTCCAAGTTTTAGGGGACTGATGACCTCAGAAGTTGAGTCCCATAGTGTTCAGAGCCATGTGAACCATTTTTGTCTCATTTTCTACTCTATTTCCCTCAGAATCACCTGATTTGATTCGACTGCATTCCATTATCCTCTTTTTGCTTTTGTTGATGTTCATCTTATATTCTCCTCTCAAGACACTGCCCATTCCATTCAACTGCTCTTCCAGGTCCTTTACTGTCTCTGGCAGAATTACAATGTCGTCGGCAAACCTCGAAGTTTTTATTTCTTCTCTATGGATTTTAATTTCTAATCCAAATTTTCTTTTGTTTCCTTTACTGCTTGCCCAGAATACAGATTGAATAACATCGGAGATAGGCTATAACCCTGTCTCACTCGCTTCTGAATTACTGCTTCCCTTTGGTGCCTCTCGACTCGTGTAACTGCCAATTTGTAAGTAACCTTCTGCTCCCCGTATTTTACCCCTGCCACCTTCAGAATTTGAAAGAGAGTATTCCAGTCAACATTGTCAAAAGCTTTCTCTAAGTCTACAAATGCTAGCAACGTAAGTTTGCCTTTCGTTAATCTATCTTCTAAGATAAGCCGTAGGGCCAGTATTGCCTCACGTGTTCCAGCATTTCTACGGAATCCTAACTGATCTTCCCCGAGGTCGGCTTCTACCAGTTTTTCCATTCGTCTGTAAAGAATCCATGTTAATATTTTGCAGCCGTGACTTACTAAACTGATAGTTCGGTAATTTTCACACCTGTCTACACTTGATTTCTTTGTGCTTAGAATTATTTTATTCTTCTTTAAGTCTGAGATATTTCGCCTGTCTCATACATCTTGCTCACCAGATGGTAGAGTTTTGTCAGAGCTGGCTCTCCCAAGGCTGTCAGTAGTTCTAATGGAATGTTGTTTACTCCAAGGGCCTTGTTTCGACTTAGATCTTTCAGTGCTCTGTCAAATTCTTTACCAGTATCATATCTCTAATTTCATCTTCATCTACGTTCTCTTCCATGTCCATAATATTGTCCTCAACTACATCGCCCTTGTATAGACCTTCTACATGCTCCTTCTACCATTCTGCCTTCCCTTCGTTGCTTGGAAGTGGTTTTCCATCTGAACTCTTGATGCTGATACAAGTGGTTCTCTTCTCTGCAAACGTCTCTTTAATTTTCCTGTAGGCCGTGTCTACCTTACCCCTAGTGATATACTCCTCTACATCCTTACATTTGTCCTGTAGCCATCCCTGGCTAGCCACTTTGCACTTCCTGTCGATCTCACTTTGAGACGCTTGTATTCCTTTTTACCTGCTTCATGTATTGTATTTTTAAAATTTTCTCCTTTCATCAACTAAATTCAGTATCTCTTCTGTTACCCAGGGATTTCTACTAGCCCTCGTCTTTTTACTTACTTGATCCTCTGTTGCCTTTAGTATTTTAAGGGTTATCAAGACTGAATCAGATAGGGGTAATGCAGGAGTAGGACTAATAACGAAAAATAAAGTAGGAATGTCGGTAACCTACGGTGAACAAGTGAACGCGTTATCATAGCGTAGACGACAAAACACAAGAAGACGTAAGGAAGATGGCACGGGGTTTGTTTCCTTATGCAAAATGGTTGAAGATTCTTGCGGAATTACTTGCTACTACAATGATGATGAATCGGTGAGGCGTTTCTCTGAGCTTGAACATAATACGGTTGAAGAAAGTGAATCAATACTTATTCTGATATTACTGCCATTTCTAGTGTTGAAAAGTCCACTGTGCATAATAGCTTCTTTTTTTCTGATCTCAACGGTGAAACCAAATGAAACAGACGGCAATTTAGTCAAAGAAGCTGCGATAAAAAAAAAAAAAAAACAATATTATTACCACAGATTTATCTGGAGCTGGGGTGAAGAAGACCACAGATATCAAAATTCGAAAAGAAAGTTTCTTGGTTGGACAAATTAAAGATTCGTAACAGTTCGTCGTTAAATATAGTTTTCCGAATCCGTTACGAACCTCATTTTGTCTTTAAGAATTTTCTTAACGTTGCATGTTTTGCTACTATCGTGCGAAAGAAATTTTTCAGAACTCAGACTAATTATGAATTATCTTAGGCCCACTATGAGTCAAGCACAGTTCTCTAATTTAGCAATTTTTTCGGTCGAAGACAGTGTAGTATCGATTTTGATGATGCATTTTCAAAATTTGGTTCAGAAAAGGTAGGAGAAAGAGATTTAAGCTACACGTTAAAATCACCTATTGCTAAAATCCTTCGTTATTTTTAATGCTTTTATTAATAACCAATCAAACTATGTCATTTATAAAAATCGGTTTTGGGTATTTCTTTTCATTCGAAGAACTTTTTAGAAATTAGTGTACTTAACCATTTCTATAAAAAATTGCTTCCCACGCAAGCAATTGATCTTCCATATTAGAGCCACACTTTATGCCTAAATTTCTCAGGACTCCCAACCTTCCTATTACTTCATCATTGAAACATATCACTGCATCTAGTGCACCAACTTTCAATGTATTTACTCCTACAAAAACATTCTTGGGTAATCTTTCCCATAGGCAATGGTTGAAACTTTCATGTGTATTCTGAGTGCCCCCACGAGACATTTACTAAGCAAAACAGGGTCACTCAGGTCACTAAAAATTGGTCTTATTTAATTTGTAACAGGCTCAGGAAGAGACTGCTTATGATGGTATATTTGACCACTTTGTTTTGCTTTTTGGTAACCACACCATGAATCTGCTCCTTTAGGGCGAAGTCCGTGAAGAGGGTGGTGATCTGTGGACAACTTATGAAAGTAGGTGGCCCATAAACAACATTTCTCATTGCTGTAATATCAGTTCATCTAATGGCCAGTTCATAATAACTCTGAAGAAGGTCTATTTAAGTTTCTCGGCCAGACAGAGATTTTCCATCAGATAGCAACTTTCATTTCTCTTCGTAGCTTCCACAATCTAACACCCATCCTCTTTTGCACATGTGCACAGCACTCCAGTTTTGTTACCAAGGTATCACAATAACATTGAACTCATTAATTTTATTGAAAGATTTAGAGTACTCATCACCTAGGTATTTCGTATATCTAACGTTATAAACGGGCACCGACCTCTGAAACATTTTTAGAGCTCAACACATCCTCTGTAACCACCATAATTCTTAGAACACCGATGTTCAACATGTCCTTCAGTGGCAGTGCAGATAAGTACTCAACCTCAACAACTTTTCCATTCTGCAGAGAAGTAAGACTATTCAAGGAAGTGTGTCCTCGACGTTGCCATGTCCCATCAAGTGCAACCGCAATGTCCCTGGTTCCACTAATATTTACAGTTTCTTCTATTGCACATTTCATAGTTGCTTTAGACAAAACCGTCAAGGTACCTAAAAGAATTTTTATGTACTTGCTAGACCTACTGGGAGGAGGAGGAAGGTCCATCAAACCACAAAACGTTTGAGCAACCTCTTTTCCTTTTCCTATTGCAAGAATTGCATACACTAACTTCAAATTCACATCATATGAATTATGAACAATGGTCGAAGTCACTTTTGAGGTAGATTTATTGCAGGATCTACACAGAACAACTAATTTTGACGCTAAACCTTTACTGCTACCGGCTGATCCCGGCAGAGGTTCGAGTCGTCCCTCGGGCATGGGTGTGTGTGTTTGTCCTTAGGATAATTTAGGTTAAGTAGTGTGTAAGCTTAGGGACTGATGACCTTAGCAGTTAAGTCCCATAAGATTTCACACACATTTGAACTTTCCTGCTACTTTGTTGTTCATTTATTTCCAGACAGCCTACACCATCACATTGTTTACATTTCGCCAATTCCGTTATCAAAGAAGGTGAGATGCCCACATCAACAACAACAAATCCACTACAAACAGCGCGATTGATACCACAAAACTTTGAATCACCAGGAGGCTTGCCATGTGGTAGATTCTTCCCTGAGGAACCGATACACAGGTTGCTTTCAATAGTGTGGCTTACTTTGTTGTGAACTAGTTACCACGGAATTTCCTTTTATTGAATTTCTTGATGCGTGGCATAGTTCGTATTTCTTGCACACTAAAGGATATGTGCTTCCACAAACATATGTAGCACTTGGGCAACAAACGTTCGGTTAACACGTGAACAAACTGCTTCAGCGAAACAAAAGTAAATACTAGCAAACGTAATCATTTACAGACACTAGAAACCTGCACTGTTACCAACATATAAAATCGCTGGGAACAGAAAGTTCACAGTTCTTTTAGAAATAATACTGGTTTCTACAAACATATGTAGCACTTGGGCAACAAACGTTCGGTTAACACGTGAACAAACTGCTTCAGCGAAACAAAAGTAAATACTAACAAACATAATCATTTACAGACACTAGAAACCTGCACTGTTACCAACATATAAAATCGCTAGGAACAGAAAGTTCACAGTTCTTTTCGAAATAATACTGATTTCTGTAAAGGCAACGTGGTGGCATACATGACCTATATATATATATATATATATATATATATATATATATATATATATATATATATATATATATATATATAATTTTTCATTTGAAACCCTATAATGTATACATCAATGTAATCAGGAAAGACTAGAGAATTTAATATAAAGTCAAAAACATTTTTCTATTTTTCCACCATTTATAAGTAACCTTTATCCTTAACATTGGTTGTAACATGAGGTATGGTAGCGACAGACGTCTGTTCGGTAGGTAGTCGTTTCTTTGGTTGCTTTGCTTGCGCTGTAGAAATGGCGCTGTAGAAATCAAATTATGACAAAAGTGTGCGTTTACACTCACACGCCGAGGGAAAAGGCTTCTTCTTGTACGCACAAAATAGGAAACGAGAGACAGGAAATATATTTTTAATTTAATTTAATTTTTTTGTCTGTTTCGCCGGGACCTGACCACCAGGCATACGTCCCAAGATAGGTCAAGGAACACAATGCCTTGCAAAGTACTGATGTCGATGCATCTTTTAGGTTGCACCTCATCTCCAACTGATTTATTCCTTTCGTACTAGCGCCACAGACAAAGGCAGTGGTAAAAAGGGAACAATAATCATTAAAATACGAACAATATTAGTGTAGAAAGGCGCCTCAGTATTAAGGGCAGTTAAATTTGTGGTATCTGGACCACTAATAGCACAGTTTGACCACGTAAAACACTTGAAGCCTCGAGTTTCGATTTGCATTTTGCCACAGCAGCACTTGTTGCTTTCTGGAGCGAAATGAAAAATGGCCTTTCAGCACTAGCAGGAAGAGAATTGAGACTGAAACCCAGAACACCAGACTTTGTTGTTTTTATTTACACGTCTATCAACATCTACATAACCCACTCTAAATCCATACTTCACACTTTGTCTTTCCTTTTTTTAACACGCCTTATCTCCAGAATGAGATTTTCACTCTGTAGCGGAGTGTGCGCTGATATGGAACTTCCTGGCCGATTAAAACTGTGTGCCGGACCGAGACTCGAACTCGGGACCTTTGCCTTTCGCGGTCAAGCGCCGCATCCTTTCTTCCAGGGGTACTAGTTCTGCTAGGTTCGCAGAAGAGCTTCTGTGAAGTTTGGAGGGTAGGAGACGAGGTACTGGCAGATTTGAAGCTGAGGAGGGCTTGTGAGTCGTGCTCGGATAGCTCAGTCGCGCAGTCTGCGGTCGGCAGGGCAACAGTGCGCGCCACGCTCGGCCGTGTTTGTTTACTTCCTCGTCACCGATCTTCTCAGTCGAACAAGCTCCAATGGACGACTCTTACAGGAAGAACACTCTTAAGTTCACCTTCTCAAATGAATACGCACGACCCAAAGCACCGGCCGTCGAACGCTTCCTACGCGAAGACGTAAAGATCCCCCGTGACGAACTCATCGGCATACACCTATCGATCATTAGCAGCGTCGTTTATGCTAAGATGACTTCCGACGCTGCCTGCAATGAGATTATTCAAAGGACGCGACATGGACTAAAATTTCGACAATCCGACGGAAACGTCGGGCCTGTGGATGTCGACCATGCAGGACTTGGCCTTCGAACGATCCGTGTATTCGAACTGCCTTTCGAGGTGAGTGAAGATGAAGCATCGCGGCGCTAAGCCCGTTCGGAAACGTCCAGAGCCACGTAGCCGAGACATGGCCACAGTTTACGAGGTATCCGGTCCTTTATGGTGTGAGACAAGTCCGAATGGATCTCGAGCGCCACGTCCCATCGTACATTTGTATCGGCAGCTGCCGTGCGGTGGTCATTTACGACGGACAACCTCGAACATATTCCGGTTGTGTCAAAGAAGGCCATTTGCGTAATGAATGCCTGCAACGCCGCATCACACAACTACGGCACGGCGACAGAACGACAACCACCCTTCCAATCACCTATGCGGCCACACTGCACGTCGAGCCCTCGCAAGACGCCGTTCATGAGCGTCTCTCTGGACCGATACACCCGGAGGCGTCCCAGCACCTTGACACCTGCAATGCCGCCCGTGAACATGACCTATAGCCGGACACACCCACGCTAGAAGATCACAAGGATACCTGCGAGAGCGTTATGGAGAATGAAGACCGCATCATAGCACCCGCGGTTTTTATACCGGAACGAGGTGAATCTCTTCCTTCCTCAGACACCGAAACTCATTGCCGGAAGCAAAAGTCGCCCAAACGAGGAAAAAAACTTCGCAAGACATCAGAATCGAGCATTGAGCCTCCTCCGCAGGACGAAGAGATGGCACATAACTCTGACGGAGTACACGATAACTCTTTCTCCTCTGCTACGGAGACGCGTCATCCACAAGGCGGTGAGCCGTCCAACAGCGATCGTGAGCAAGCCCCGCGCCAAGAAGCCATGGAACATAGCACGCCCATCGTCACCGATGTAATTGAGTCCACTCGGCCAACGCAGATGGCCATTTTTATGGGCGGATGACACGGATTTCCCACCTCCATCTGATGGGGAAATGAGGTCTTTTCCTCCGTCAGACTAACACTAAAGTGGGGGACGACCCCTGCGACTTCTATGGACTTCCAGAATCCACCACGACAATCTTCACCAGCTCCGAACCTATCGACAGCACGGATCCCCCATGAGGCGTACCGAATAGCTACTATCAATACTACACTACTGGCCATTAAAATTGCTACCCCAAGTAGAAATGCAGATGATAAACGGGTATTCATTGGACAAATATATTACACTAAAACATTTTCACGCAATTTGGGTGCATTGTTGTTGTTGTTGTGGTGTTCAGTCGTGAGACTGGTTTGATGCAGCTCTCCATGCTACTCCATCCTGAGCAAGCTTCTTCATCTCCCAGTACTTACTGCAACCTACATCCTTCTGAATCTGCTTAGTGTATTCATCTCTTGGTCTCCCTCTACGATTTTTACCCTCCACTCTGCCCTCCAATGCTGAATTTGTAATCCCTTGATGCCTCAAAACATGTCCTACCAACCGGTCCCTTCTTTTTGTCAAGTTGTGCCACAAACTCCTCCCCAATTCTATTCAATACCTCCTCATTAGTTATGTGATCCACCCATCTAATCTTCAGCATTCTTCTGTAGCACCACATTTCGAAAGCTTCTCTTCTCTTCTTGTCCAAACTATTTCTCATCCATGTTTCACTTCCATTCATGGCTACACTCCATACAAACACTTTCAGAAACGACTTCCTGTCACTTAAATCTATACTCGATGTTAACAAATTTCTCTTCTTCAGAAACGCTTTCCTTGCCATTGCCAGTCTACATTTTATATCCTCTCTACTTCGACCATCATCAGTTATTTTACTCCCTAAATAGCAAAACTCCTTTACTACTTTAAGTGTCTCATTTCCTAATCTAATTCCCTCAGCATCACCCGATTTAATTTGACTACATTCCATTATCCTCGTTTTGTTTTTGTTGATGTTCATCTTATATCCTCCTTTCAAAACACTGTCCATTCCGTTCAACTGCCCTTCCTTTGCTGTCTTTGACAGAATTACAATGTCATCGGCGAGCCTCAAATCAGTACCCAGAACAACCACCTCTGGCAGTAACAACGGCCTTGATACGCCTTGGCATTGAGTCAAACAAAGCTTGGATGGCGTGTACAGGAACAGCTGCCCATGCAGGTTCAACACGATACCACAGTTCATGAAGAGTAGTGACTGGCATATTGTGACGAGCCAGTTGCTCGGCCACCATTGATCAGACGTTTTCAATTGGTGAGAGGTCTGGAGAATGTGCTGCCCAGGGCTGCAGTTGAACATTTTCTGTATCCAGAAAGGCCCGTACAGGACCTGCAACATGCGGTAGTGCATTATCCTCCTCAAATGTAGGGTTTCGCAGGGATCGAATGAAGGGTAGAGCCACGGGTCGTAACACATCTGAAATGTAACGTCCACTGTTCAAAGTGCCGTTAATGCGAACAAAAGGTGACCGACACGTGTAACCAATGGCACCCCTTACCATCACGCCGGGTGCTACGCCAGTATGGCGATGACGAATACACGCTTCCATTGTGCGTTCACCACGATGTCGCCAAACACGGATGCGACCACCGTGACGCTGTGAACAGAACCTGGATTCATCCGAAACAATGACGTTTTGCCATTCGTACACCAGGCTCGTAACTGAGTACACCATCTCAGACGCTCCTGTCTGTGATGCAGCGTCAAGGGTAATTGCAGCCGTGGTCTCCGCGCTGATAGTTCATGCTGCTGCAAACGCCTTCGAACTGTTCATGCAGATAGTTGTCGTCTTGCAAACGTCCCCATCTGTTGACTGAGGGATCAAGACGTGGCTGCACGATCCGTTACAGCCATGTGCATAAGATCCCTGTCATCTCGACTGCTAGTGATACGAGGCCGTTGGGATCCAGCACGGCGTTCCGTATTACCCTCCTGAACCCACCGATTCCATATTGTGCTAACAGTCATTGGATCTCGACCAAAGCGAGCAGCAATGTCGCGATACTATAAACCGCAATCACAATAGGCTACAATCCGACCTTTATCAAAGTCGGAAACGTGATGGTGCGCATTTCTCCTCCTTACACGAGGCATCACAACAACGATTCACCAGGCAACGCCGGTGAACTGCTGTTTATGTATGAGAAACCGGTTGGAAACTTCCCTCGTGTTAGCACGTTGTAGGTGTCGCCACCGGCGCTAACCTTGTGTGAATGCTCTGAAAAGCTTATCATTTGCCTATCACAGCATCTTCTTCCTGTCGGTTAAATTTCGCGTCTGTAGCACGTTATCTTCGTGGTGTAGCAATTTTAATGGCCAGTAGTGTAATAATATCGGCTCTCACGTTAAACTTCAACTGCTCCTTGACACGGATATCGACATCGCCCTGTTACAAGAACTGAGGTCAGCAACTTGGGCTGGGTGTTATGGATATGAGACGTACGCCGCCCCTGCAGCTATGGAAAACAGGCGCAGCCATCCTCCTCCGAGAAGGTATTGTAGTTCCGACGTCGCATATCTCCCAACGGCGCGAGGGGTGGCCAAAACAGTTGAAGGAATCAAAATCATAAATCTCTACGCCCCATAGGGCACTGATAAACGGAGGGATCGCTCCCAGTTCTACGCAGAAGATATCACGCCTTTATTCCTAGGCAGATACGGCCATCTCATCTTGGGAGGGGATTTCAACTGTGTTCTCGAGCGTCAGACCAATACCCTCATTTCACCACATGTCCGGAACTTCGCTTCCTCGACCGCCTCCTTCGTCTTCTCGACACTTGCAGAGTGGTACCCGCCGACCACCTGGGGCATACACACATCACGAGCCACTCCGCCAGCCGACTCGTTTGAATATACATCTCTGAAGCTCTAAAATCCGATCTCCTCGACGCGGAACTATGGCCGTCTGCCGTTTCGGATCATGACATCTACATCTGTACCATGAACCTAAGTAGGCAATCTATATGGCGCAGTGCAGGACCTTGGAAACTCAACGTCACCCTACTGCTGGACCCTGAATGTCGACAACAGGTCACCGACACGTGGCACGCTTATGTTCAACGCATCATGCGTTACGAGACCACACTGCAGTGGTGGTTGCTGTGCGCCAAACCGGCCATCTGACGCACATTGACACACTATGGCAGAGCCAAAGCCAGGTGGAATCACCACACAACAGATTTCTACTACAGCGCTCTACGTGAGCTTATGGATCATCCTCCATCCCCGGATCGTCTAAAAGAAGCTCAACGCATCAAGGCAAAGATTTTAACCTTGACCAGATGCCGTATAGAGGGAGCCATTGTACGAGCACGGAGCCAAGATAGGATTAACGAAGAAGAACCTTCTGTGCATCACATTGTTCAAAATGTTCGTCGACGCCGACAGGCTTTAATGACAGCTTTAGACCTACCTGATGGACGACGGCTGACTTCGCAAGCTACCATTGCGGGTGCATTCACAACGCACTATAGACTTTTCTATCAAGAAGTACCTGCCGGTACAGAGGCCATTGCTGAGGTTGCCTAGGAGGTACATTGTGTACTAAACGCCGCAGCTGCAACCCTCCTGACTGCTGAAGTAACCACCCATGATGTCTATAGCGCTCTGGCCAAAGGATCACTGAATCGGTCTCGCGGCTCGGATGGTTTACCTCTGGAATTTTACAGAACCTTCCGAGATTTGATGTTGCCACGATGGAGAGACATGTACTGGGAATTTGTGTTCGTTGTGGCGATCCCGCCACCAATGTTCAAGGAAGGCTCACTCCATCAGTCCTGAAACCTGCAGGACGAACACGACTCGACAGTTACCGGCCGACCACGTTACTCAATTCTGACTTCAAGATTTTCTCACGCCTTCTAGCAGTGCGACTCAAACATGTCTTACGAGACACTGTTTCCCACGAACAAACATCCTTAGGCGGCGGTCGTAATATACAGAAGGCCCTCAGTGAATATCGAGATGTGATCGCTGTGGCAACACACTCGCGATTTCCAGGCGCTTTAATCTCCATCGACTTCAAACAAGCGTTTGACCGCGTCAATCATGCATTCCTCAACGCAGTGATGGACCGAATGGCAATTCCCCCGACGTTCACGCAAGTGATTATGCGGCTCCTTCGTGGGGCAACGTCCAGGCTTCTCGTCAACAGCAGACTTACAGAACCTATACGGATTGAACGCTCAGTACGGCAGGGTTGCCCATTGTCGACGGTGCTTTATGCCAGGGGTCTCCAAACTACGGCCCGCGGGCCGAAACCGGCCCGCGAGAGCCGGCAAACCGGCCCGCGTTATCTGGCCGGACATCCCCGGTATCCGGCCCGCCAAATATTTGAGGTGGTACCTATACCGCCAAGAATTGAGTTTCGAGACCTATCGCGACCAATACACCGCGACATTGGCTCTGCAGACTACATAACTAAACTTATTGTTGCGCCGCTTGAAATAACAATGCTTTGACGTACTCTACCTCTGTTACGTCTTGCAGTAATAGTGTTGCTAACAATGATTTTGAGATTTCGCTAACTTTGCAGGACGCTTTCGTGAAGAATGTGCACTGACATACTTTTTTGTCGGTGAAATTCGCCAGAAGAAAATACGCCAGAATTTCGGTCAGCTCCGTCCACCAATCAAAATTATGTAATTAAATAAAAAGCGTAGTTCGTTTCGGTGCTAGCTATTCCCACAACCTTAGATTTTTGCGATTTCATCTTTCCTTTAGCCTTACATTACGGTGATCATGGAGTGCTAGGGTTCTTTAATCCCACTAGGTAGATCGTGGCCCTTATGACTTCGTGGAGTAGTCAACGTGGCCCGTGGACTAAAAAATTTGGAGACCCCTGCTTTATGCCATTGCGATGGAACCACTTATTTACAGAGTACGGCGACGTTTGACTGGTATTCCACTCCGGGATCCTACGTTCCGCTGCCGAGACTACGCGGACGACTTGGCCCTCGTCGTATGTTCTGCGGCCTACGTACAATCTGCGATGCAGTGGATTACCGTTACAGTGCAGAGACGGGGAGCGCTATGAACGTCGCAAAATCGTGCGCCATGAAGATCGGCCGCTGCCTTTCCGCAGACAGCGTAGTTCCCTTTCAACTGGTGGACACCCTTCGCTGTCTTGGGTTGGAGTACACGCCAGACATTCGCCGCACCTCGGCGATCAATTTTCGGGCGCTACTGCAACGCATCCAGGCCAACACACAAAAGCACATACCACGCCCGCTGAGTATGTGCCAGAGAGTCACCTTCGTCAATACCCATCTGGCAGCCCGGATACCCCACATCGTGCAGATTATGCCCATCACTGCGACAATGGCGGCCAGATTACAGGCGGCTTTCGGCTATTTCATTTGTTCTGGACACATATTCAAAGTCCAGTATGAAGCTCTCACCTTACCGAAGCGGGATGGTGGCCTCGACCTGGTTAATGTGAGAGCCAGGACTACGGCACTTTACACCAATACTATGCTCCGGTTATGGAAAAGCCAAAATGCTAGTTTTACTGGAATGTTGACCACCGAGCTCGCACCTGTTTCGAGACGCCCACCGACGTCTTTGGCACACATGCCACCTCCGATGTCACATATCGGCCGTTTCTTTTTGGAGTACAGCTACATATGCACCGAGCTCCCCAGGACCAGGAAGACGACCACCCGCGACATCTCCACCACGCAACCCCGTCGAAACACGTCACCCCCAGGTTTCATGGCCTACAGTTTGGAAAACGATCCACCAACCATATCACACCACTGACACCACCTCTATGTGGTACCTTCTCGTCAACGGCAAGTATACTACAAGAGAGAAACCGCATCGCATCGCGCTGGTGGACTCACCCCTGTGCCTCAAGTGCAATGTCGAAGAAACAGATTTACATCGTTTTGAGTGTGGGCCAGCAGCAGCTGTCTGGACCCTCGTACAGAAGATTGTGTCTTTCTACCTCCGAGTACCACCACATCACGTTTCTCCTACCATGATGATACATCCCGACACAACCTGCTTTCCATCGTCTAAGTGGCACGCCATCACATGGATCAGTGGCATGGCTGTCAACTACCTCTTCTGGGACGGCATCGTCGATTCGGCAGACTTTTGGACACGCCTCCAAGTACATCACCTCACCCTTCGCCGACTTCGACACTTTCGCGAACTACACTCCTGGAAATTGAAATAAGAACACCGTGAATTCACTGTCCCAGGAAGGGGAAACTTTATTGACACATTCCTGGGGTCAGATACATCACATGATCACACTGACAGAACCACAGGCACATAGACACAGGCAACAGAGCATGCACAATGTCGGTACTAGTACAGTGTATATCCACCTTTCGCAGCAATGCAGGCTGCTATTCTCCCATGGAGACGATCGTAGAGATGCTGGATGTAGTCCTGTGGAACGGCTTGCCATGCCATTTCCACCTGGCGCCTCAGTTGGACCAGCGTTCGTGCTGGACGTGCAGACCGCGTGAGACGACGCTTCATCCAGTCCCTAACATGCTCAATGGGGGACAGATCCGGAGATCTTGCTGGCCAGGGTAGTTGACTTACACCTTCTAGAGTACGTTGGGTGGCACGGGATACATGCGGACGTGCATTGTCCTGTTGGAACAGCAAGTTTCCTTGCCGGTCTA
The DNA here is from genome assembly GCF_023897955.1 of Schistocerca gregaria. Taxonomy (NCBI): domain Eukaryota; kingdom Metazoa; phylum Arthropoda; class Insecta; order Orthoptera; family Acrididae; genus Schistocerca; species Schistocerca gregaria. The sequence continues at coordinate 435,948,057 of NC_064927.1, forward strand.
GGAATGGTAGAACGATGGGTTCGATGACGGTTTGGATGTACCGTGCACTATTCAGTGTCCCCTCGACGATCACCAGAGGTTTACGGCCAGTGTAGGAGATCGCTCCCTCACCATGACGCCGGGTGTTGGCCCTGTGTGCCTCGGTCGTATGCAGTCCTGATTTTGGCGCTCACCTGCACGGCGCCAAACACGCATACGACCATCATTGGCACCAAGGCAGAAGCGACTCTCATCGCTGAAGACGACACGTCTCCATTCGTCCCTCCATTCACGCCTGTCGCGACACCACTGGAGGCGGGCTGCACGATGTTGGGGCGTGAGCGGAAGACGGCCTAACGGTGTGCGGGACCGTAGCCCAGCTTCATGGAGACGGTTGCGAATGGTCCTCGCCGATACCCCAGGAGCAACAGTGTCCCTAATTTGCTGGGAAGTGGCGGTGCGGTCCCCTACGGCACTGCGTAGGATCCTACGGTCTTGGCGTGCATCCGTGCGTCGCTGCGGTCCGGTCCCAGGTCGACGGGCACGTGCACCTTCCGCCGACCACTGGCGACAACATCGATGTACTGTGGAGACCTCACGCCCCACGTGTTGAGCAATTCGGCGGTACGTCCACCCGGCCTCCCGCATGCCCACTATACGCCCTCGCTCAAAGTCCGTCAACTGCACATACGGTTCACGTCCACGCTGTCGCGGCATGCTATCAGTGTTAAAGACTGCGATGGAGGTCCGTATGCCACGGCAAACTGGCTGACACTGACGGCGGCGGTGCACAAATGCTGCGCAGCTAGCGCCATTCGACGGCCAACACCGCGGTTCCTGGTGTGCCCGCTGTGCCGTGCGTGTGATCATTGCTTGTACAGCCCTCTCGCAGTGTCCGGAGCAAGTATGGTGGGTCTGACACACCGGTGTCAATGTGTTCTTTTTTCCATTTCCAGGAGTGTATTTACAGAGTATTTTCTCCAGCCCGCCTCAGAGCTGAAGTCTTAGCGAAACGTGCCAGCCAAGAGTGGACGGTCCCACGTTCCCCTTCTAATGGTCAATGATAGAATGCACGTTGTTCTGATAGCGCGCCAAAGTGGAGCATGGCGCGGAAAGTATTCCTATTTTATTTCACTTCCCTTTTCTCCTCCTCTTCAAAGTTTTTTTTTCCCTTACACATTTTTATCCTTTTCACGCATAGCTCTCTATCTACAGCCTATTTCTTTTCTTTCTCCTGTGCTCCCCCATAAAAATAAAATTTTAAAAAGACTTGGGTTGCTGCTGATGGTGAGACTGTATACTCATTTACGTCTAAAAAAAAAAAAAAAAAACAAAAAAAAAGGATGTTGCGAAAATATAGCCTACCTATTTATGTTTTACGTTTTCAAGGAATATTGTGTTATTGTATGGGGTGATCAAAAAGTCAGTATAAATTTGAAAACTTAATAAATCACGGAGTAATGTAGATAGAGAGGTAAAAATTGACACACATGCTTAGAATGACGTGGGGTTTTATAAGGAAAAAAAAAAACGAAGTTCACAAAATGTCCGACAGATGGCGCTGGACAACAAAACGTCAGTGACTGCGTTTGACAATCGTGTATAAAAGGAGCTGTAATGAGAGAGTGAATCAGATGTGCCAGCAGTCGCAGCACGTTGACGTTACCTGAAAAAGCGCTTTTAGTGAAGCTGTATTATCAGAATGGGGTATGTGGTAGTTCAGCGTTACGATCCTATCGCCATGGGAAGGGGATTCGAACGGGGAAAGGTCCGTTGACAAATGCAGCTGGGGCGAGAATGATTTCGAAGTTCGAAGCCACGGGTTGTTTTGGCGATAGACCTCGTAGTATCAGACCGAGCACAAGGCGTAATGCTGCTGAGACAGTTCAGGAAGAAATGGAGACTGTAGCGGGTTCGTCTATGCACGGGGAAGTCAGCGCTCGTGCACTCGCACGTCGCACCGGCATTCCATACATTACTGTTTGGTTGACACTGAGGCATACCTTCCGATGCTATCCGTACAAAATCCATCGGCATCATGAAGTGTTACCTGGTGATTTAGTGAAACGGAGGGCATTTGCGGTGTGGGCGTTTCAAAAAATGGCGGAAGATGACGACTGGTTGAGTAACGTGTTGTGGACCGACGAAGCTCATTTCACGCTCCGAGAGTGTGTCAACGGCCACAACTGCAGAATTTGGGCTACCGAAAATCCTAGAACTGTCGTGGAAACTCCATTGCACGACGAGAAAGTCACGGTATGGATTGGATTTACAACATGTACCGTTATCGGGCCTTTTTTATTCGAGGAAATGCGTGGTTCTGGTTTTGTAACTACTGCCGTGACGGTACGCCGATATCGCATCATCCCCAGCCAGGATGATAAACACCTGCTGGAACGTGCGATATTTATGCAGGATGGCTCTCCACCCCAAATTGTTAGACGCGTGAAAGATCTCTTACGCGCGTCGTTTGGTGATGCTCGTGTGCTCAGCCGCCATTTTCGTCATGTTTGGCCTCTCAGGTCCCCAGACCTCAGTCCGTGCGATTATTGGCTTTGGGGTTACCTGAAGTCGCAAGTGTATCGTGATCGACCGACATCTCTAGGGATGCTGAAAGACAACATCCGACGCCAATGCCTCACCGTAACTCCGGACCTGCTTTACAGTGCTGTTCACAACATCATTCCTCGACTACAGCTATTGTTGGGGAATGATGGTGGACATGTTGAGCATTTCCTGTAAAGAACATGATCTTTGCTATGTCTTACTTTGTTATGCTAATTATTGCTATTCTGATCAGATGAAGCGCCATCTGTCGGACATTTTTTGAACTTTTCTATTTTTTGGTTCTAGTAAAACCCCATGTCATTCCAAGTAGGTGTGTGAGTTTGTACCTCTCTATCTACATTATTCCGTGATTTATTCAGTTTTCAAATATATACTGACTTTTTGATCATCCGATATGTAGACCGTCGTCTTTTATTTTCATACACTTGAGGTTCTTATTTGTTTTCTCATTACGTGCAGCTTTTTGCTCATGCAGTAGGTGTTTGTTCCCTTTGTAAAAATAAAAAAAAGTAAAAAAAAAAATGTCGGTAGGGCGCTTGCCCGCGAAAGGCAATGGGTCCCAAGTTCGGATCTCCGTCCGGCACACAGTTTAAATCTGCCAGGAAGTTTCACGTCTTATCTGTTTACAACGATACTGCCTGATTTTTTCCCTATGGAAAGGGCTGCTATTGCCATTCTCAGTTCCAATGTTTGCGGCGCGTTAGCCTCTCTGACGTAATGCTGAAGGACGTTCACCTTCCCAGCGGCCACAGCGTAGGTGACACCAGCTTTCACGCGCACATACAACGCTACTTCCTACCTGCTAACTTGAAGATTAGCTTAATGGACGCATAAGAGCATATTTCCTGCCACTTGAGTTCGAGGACAAGGTGAAAGTTAATCACAAGGCGTGCGACATGCTTTCAAGAGTTAATTAGGATTGTTTGCTAAATGCTTTGATACAATTAACCTTTGATCCCCACTGTCTCATTAAAGAATAATTCGGTCGTTTTGTGACTGGGTTGTACTGAGAATAAGCTGTGATGCATGCATTATTGAGCAAGGACTGCTTATAAGCGAGGCCTCCATAAATCCTTTGACAAGCAACCATAAAATCATTTTCCGCCAAGGACAGCCACCAACTGCTTTATAATAACAGTGGATATCAGGAAACCACACGCTCGCTCCGCTTTGTAATACTGAATAGGATACACCCGGTACCAATAGCAACTACTTGGCGATACGAACGTAAAGACAACACAACACCCAACCTCCCAGCGGAGAAAATCTCGGGAATCGAACCCATGCCCCTTCCCTTGGCAATCCTTCTCGCTGACCGCGCAGCTACAGAGGCGGACTAATGTTTTGTTTATGCTCCAGTGAAATCTAACAAACTCTTGGGCAGAAGAGAATCACTGACAAACTGGGAGAAAGTGAAGTTCGTGCAGACAGTAACAAAATAAACTATTATTTCTTATAAGTGGTACAATGATTAACGAGAACTGGTGTTTCAGAAGGTAAGAAAGAGGGAGACCAAACAGTGAACCCTTTTGTGACCAGCGGAACACATGTGTCTTACGAACAAATTTTATTCACCTAAGTTCGAAAGGATGTGAAAGTGGCACATCTGTGTGCTGCTGCTATCTAGCGTTGAATTTATAATCCGTTTGGAGACAACAGGGTCATTGTTTGGCACGAAATGCGCGAGATATCGCTTAATTGTTTAGTTGTGCGTTGTCTGCCTTGTGTTTTGACGGTTTTAAGTAATTTTTTCCTGTCTGCAACAGAAAAGATCATTAAGGGTATGTATTGTATCTTTGACATTGTTTGCTAGAAATTACGAATTTGTGCACACACTTATTGATAAAACACTTTTAATTCTTTTAGTGCTTTGTCTAATGGCCAGTGCGTAGACAATTTCTATTTGTCCCTTTCGTTCACATTTTTTTTCAAAATTTTTACATTATATATTTTATCCAGTGTTGTAATCTTATTTTATTTTCCTTGATTTAATATGAAACGACACAGAACTTGTGGTTCCCGTGACGAATGCTTGCCTTCGCCTTCTCTTTTTATTTGTCCTAGTTGAAATCTGCCTTACAAGATCAAATTGAAAAGGAGGTTGGTAACATTTTCCTCCATTCTTGCAGTTCCAATGTTTACTATTGCAACCTCCAAAAGAAAGTCGCACCTTCCAAACAAAATTTTTGGGAAGTCTGCTGCTGTTAGTGTTTTGGGCAATATTAGAATTGACGAAAATGTGTTTTCTGAACTCATACAATTGACGTGTTATTGACAAGGATGGCGACTGCTCCGTAAACGCTGTCGCCAACCTTATCTCAGCAGGATGTCCATCTACAATGCTTGTAATTGGCTGATGCACTCATGATGAAAGCATTGATTCTTTATTAAATCGTGGTACTAGAATCTTGTGCGAATGTCGATTTGCGTTTTTCAAAAGTTCGCCTCCTCCAGCACACAAACTAATATCACACTCCCTGCAACGAACACGAGAACTGCCCTTGAGATCTGTAAACGCCCTTTAAACCATTCTTTCTCTTCCAACATTTCCCTAAATTTCTGTTTTCGGCTTAGACTGTCATTGTTTTGTAACTCTCTTTTCTTTTTCGGCACTGAAGCCACAATAAAAAAGTACTAATACTAGAGTTATGGCTCTGAGCACATCTGAGGTCATCAGTCCCCTAGAACTTAGAACTACTTAAACCTAACTAACCTAAGGACATCACACACATCCATGCCCGAGGCAGGATTCGAACCTGCGACCGGAGCGGTCGCTCGGCTCCAGACTGTAGCGCCTAGAACCGCACGGCCACTCAGGCTGGCCTTTTCTCCTATTCGCGCTTGTTACTAGTGCCATGATTTCCTCAACAGGGCCATTTGACTCCGATCATAGCGTTGTATAGCAACAACTTTAGTTAAATTTAGGTTTTTTGCTACAAAGAAGTACCGCATTCAAAAACGACTTCTCGTAATGCTTAGCACACTGGACTCGTATTCGGCAGGAAGACGGTTCAAATCCGTGTCCTGCCATCCTGATTTAGGTTTTCCGTGATTTCCCTAAATCGCTTCAGGCAAATGCTGGGATGGTTGCTTTGAAATGAAATGTCGTGTGGCTAGGGGCCTCCCGTCGGGTAGACCGGTGGAAGTCCTTTTAGTTGACGCCACTTCGGCGACTTGCGTGTCGATAGGGATGAAATGATGAAGTAGACAACACAACACAGTCCCTGAGCGGAAAGGGCACGGCCGATTTCCTTTCCCATTCTTCCCTCATTCGGTGGGACCGATGACCTCGCTGTTTGGTCCGCTCCCCCAAATCAACCAACCAACCAACCTCATTCCCGAATCCCTGATACTTACGTCTAAATTTGTACGTGAGAAGAAAGGAGCTCATCGGCAACAGGAGCGTAAAGCAGCAAACACGTCAGTATTTCCCCTGTAACGTACCCTCTCCAGACAGAAAATACTTTGCTTCTACACCTCGTTTCGTCCCTGAGGTCAATTTAATTTCTTAGATTGTAGTTTTTCTTTCTTGGACAAAAAGTCACTGCGTTTAACAGAGTGATCTGAATTCCGTCCCAACATTTTGGAAAAAAGAGCCAGAAGTCCCTGTGCGTAGGGGCACATCCCTGCGATTGGCGGCTATGATGCAGGACAGGGTACAGCTGAGGTTGAACCGTCTTTATTCCTTCTCGTGACGAATTTTACATATTTCGGGCGCTGAGTAGTTGAAAAGCTGTAACTGACCTATTATCCCGCCATTTTACTGCAGATACACATCCTTTTATAAGAATAATGATGTATGCTTACAAGCAATTACAAAAAATTTTCCAGTAAGAAGTCGATCAGACAATGCAGCCCTTGGAAGCAAGAGATGGGGACTAATTTCGTATGTGGCTACTGCTAAGTACCAGCCATCTTTTGAAAAAATTCGTAAAAATGTTAAGCTGTGGACAATTTTTAATGTAATATACGAAATTTCTATTAATTCGGACACGAAAGGGTTGTAAAGAGTGGATACGCACATCTGCCTGATGTTACTCTTTACAGATCTGCTGAGCTTTCCGGGGTGTAGGCAGGGATCTCTGTCCACTACTGACAGGCTGCTGAAGTACATGGATCGCATCAGATGCTTAGAGGCCACTGGTCAACTGGCTCACATTGTTGTGAGGGCCTTCCAGCAACAATGCAACCTGTTGCAGGTCAGAGTGCCCAGCAAATAACACCCACTTTTCACCAAGAGACCTCATTCAATAATGAATATACAGAAAACACTCCATCCGTGCCATGTGCTCTGAAATGTACCAAACAATGGTTTAATTTTCTTATTTCACTGAGAAGACAAATTATTAAGGCATGTGATTGATTTAACATGTGCATTCCTAGTTTTCTGTCTGTCCTTCACATACTCTGTTCCTAACTCGTGCGAGGCTTCAGTTAGTTTATGAATTACGATGTAGATCGTCTTCTGCTCTGAGAAGTCTTTGAACCCCTGAATGGTTGATAATTCATCTCATGTCTATAGATTTCCACTTCTACCAATATGAACATTAATAACCCTGATTTAGAAAAAAGCTTTTATTATGCCTTTAATGACAAAACGAGATCATAGGTTAATCAGCTGGATACATGTCATTTTTAACAAACTCTCAACTTACGAAGAAAAAGGAGATATCACTACATCACTATTACATTATTACTGTAACGTTCTGGTCCTTGGTATTCTGTGACCCCATGGTGCGTGCAGAACATCCAGTACTGCCTCTGATTATTTTGCACGTCTTGATCCCAAGTAGAGATTTAACGTTCTCGGGATGGCATGAACATGAAACATACGAAACAAGACTTGTTCCATAATAAATCCTGTTACATAATAATAAAGCTTTTAAGTTCTGGGTCATTTGTCTGATAAGAAAATGAACAGGTCTTCTGCTAATAAAGCTTGTTCATTCCTTCTTTAAAACAGCTGATGGGATAGGATGGTCTAAACAATGTGTTACGAGGAACGTCTTTCAGGTTTGCAAAGACAAATAAGTATTTAATCTTAAAAGCTATATGGTAGTTAAATTACATAAACTTGTTGACATTAAATAATTATCATTTATTAAACATTTTAAGGAAAAGTCAGATTTAGAAGTTTCTTAGTCATCATCTTCCATTGAAAAAATGTCTGTGCCAATAACTGAATACCTCATGCCAAATTTTAGTAGGAAAATGGATAAATGCGCAAACTGCCCCTGTTAGAACCGTGTGTTATTTTCAAATGTTTGCTTGCAACTTGTGGAATTGCGTTGAGGCATCTGGAGGTGTAGTGATCGACTCTATCACTGCATAACACCAGGGAAAAAAGCAACGAACTTTGAAACTTCAAGTAGATTTGATAATAGTACAAGATGTGTTAGCGTAACCTTAAGCTGCAGTTCATGTTAGTAATGTCAGAATCAGTTAAAAAAAACTGTGTTACAGTCCATCTTTCCTAGTCTGCAGAAACACCCAGGAGACATTGTGTGACACTTTCAGTCTAGACATTTGCATTGCCTCTTGGTGCTCACTCTCCTGCCTCTTCATACTCAGACATCAATTCTGCACTTCTCCGCCCTGTAACAGGTTTTGTTTCCAGTGATAAAAATAGGGATGGATTTAAAATTTACAGTTCTTTAACATGTTAGACAGACGCACAGTGACGGACCACTGTATAGTTTTTTTTGCAATCGGACTTCTCAGAAGTTTAATCAGCTCCTGTAAACAAACAGTTCTGTATTTATATGGGTTTTCAAACTTTCATTGCTGAGTCAGTGAGAGTAAAATCTTTGATTGACTAGATCACATCATTTTCCTCTTCTACTTCTTCAACAATTTGGGTGGTAGCTAACATGCAGGCACTAGAATACTGTTGGAGAAAACCCTAACTGAGGGGTCAAACATTGAGTTGTTGAAGCAGAAGTGGTAATTTTATCACCCAGTAAATTTTACTTTCATATATGTTGTGAAATTGTACTGTATTGTTATTTAGTTTGTTAGTTTTTCTAGTCTAGTCCTTTGCACATAGACGTTTTCTTCCACTGTTGGAATTCAGATCTGGGGACAAAGATTCAATGGGGCATTTAACTGTGTTACCAACAGTGAGTACTGTGGATCAATGAAATTGTTTCCATGACAAACATGAGACTATCACATGCCATGGCAATGGGATACAGGCAGATGCAGATGCGGGGTTTGTTTCTGGGGAGAGAGGATGGAGGTAGGGAGAGACATTTTCACGAATTTGTTACTGTCTCCATCCTTCCATTTTATATACACAAACACACAAATATTCTTCTTGTCATCTTCACATTTAGTTTTTAGTAACAATTAAATATATGACATGTTTTAACATAATAGTGATGGTTTGTTTACATCTGTGTTTAGTACATGACTTTCAAAAAATTGCAATCAGAGAAATGTATCAATTGAAAATATTTTTCTGAAAATTTGGAAAGCACCTGTATCAGTTGATTTAAGAACTGCAGCAGTAACAATTCTCACAACTTTGACAGTGTCATATTTGAACAATATTGGGAAAAATATAGATTACCATTCACTGCAAAGACAACACACTGAGTTGTAGGCAGACACAATGAAAAGACTGTCACATATTTAGTTTTTGGCCAATGCATTCTTCAGAAAAGAAAACACACACACACACACTCACATTTACACAAGAAAGCACACATGGCAGCCATCTCTGGCAGCTCAGACCAGAATGCAACTGTCATGTCAAATGAAAGCAGCAATCTGGAGCGGAGCAGGGAAGGGCGAGGGATAGGAGGTTACGTGCAGGGGGAAAGTAAAGTGCTGTCTGGTGGAGCATGCAGGGTCTAGATGGAGCACTGGCAAGACTGCCGGGTGCAGTGTCAGGAGGCTGTTAGGCAGTGGAGAAGGTGAGAGAAGGGGGCAGGAAAGTAGAGGTGCAGGCAAAGGGAAAGACAGATGGGTGCCTCAATAGGCAGAAGCTAATAGGACAGAGGGAGCAGAAATTGTTGGGTGTAGAGTGTGGGGACAGAAGGTTAGCATCAGTTGAGGCCAGGATAATTTTGGGAGCAGAGAATGTGATGTAAGAACAACTCCCATCTGTGCAGTTTGGAAGAGCTGGCAGTGGAGAGGAGGATCCTGATGGCCTGGGTTGTGAAGCAGCCATTGAAAAAATGGTTCAAATGGCTCTGAGCACTATGGGTCTCAACAGCTGTGGTCATCAGTCCCCTAGAACTTAGAACTACTTAAACCTAACTAACCTAAGGACATCACACACATCCATGCCCGAGGCAGGATTCGAACCTGCGGCCGTAGCAGTCACACGGTTCCGGACTGCGCGCCTTGAACCGCAAGACCACCGCGGCCGGCGCAGCCATTGAAACCAAGTGTGTTATGTACAGCTGCATCTTGTGCCAGAAGGTGTGGTAGCATGCTCTTTGGCAGTGGCCATTCATACTGGTGGACAGCTGGTTGTTAGTCATACCAAAATAAAAAGCTGTGCAATGATTACAGCAGAGGTGGTATATGACATGGCTACTTTCACAGGTGGCCAAGCCCAGTGGTGCTCATACCTGAGGGCAAGGGGTGACCGTGCCCACTACATCCCCTTAGGTGTCAGAGTTAAGAAAAAACTGTAGTGTAGTCTAGTGTTTTTCATTCAAGAAAATAATTTCAAAGTTACTATTATGCATGTTTTTAAGAGGGTCAGAACTGGAATTTTTTATAGCTACTTGCAAGTCACCATTCATCTTCCAAAATATTAAAAATTCCGCACTTCCTGATTTAACCCCCCCCCCCCCCCCAAAAAAAAAAAAAAACCTATCATATAGGCACCCACAGCCTGGCTTGTGAAGGTATAGGAAAACCCTGTGACAGGACTGGAACAGCAAGTGCTGGATAGGTGGACTGGGCGGGTCTTGCACCTGGACAAGGAGCTGGAATTGGGAGTGGAACAGGGATGGACTAGGATGCTGTGGAGGCTGGGTGGTGATGGATCACCACCTTGGGAGAGGTGAGAAGGCTCTTGGGTAGGATGACCCTCATTTCAGGGCACAATGATAGGTAATCAAAGCCCTGACGAGGTTCCAGTCCAGTCCAGTCCAGGGTAGTATTGGGTTACAAAGGGAGCACACCTTTGTTCTTGGGAGGAGTGGGAGTATGTGGGGAGGTGAGCCAGGAGGTCTGTTTGTGGACTACATCTGGAGGATAGTGCCTATCTGTAATGATATTTGTGAGACCTTATGCATAATGGGCAAGAAAGTTCTTGTCACTACCATATACGCTGTCCCCGAGTGGCAAGGTTACGTGGGAGGGATTTTTTGGTGTGGAAGGGATGGCAGCTGTTGAAATGTCAACTAATTAAATTAGCCTGTAATGAGCCATTAGTTCCTCATACCAAAACAGTCAGTGGGCAGTTTTAATCAACTTCAGAAAGTATATTTTTGAGTAATTGATTTAGACATGTCTTCCTAATAGTAATGTTACACCACTTTTTTCTCTGCCTGATGATGGCAGCTTGTGATGATATCAACTTCACAAGACACCTGTTGGGGAGCCATTCTGATTAATGATCAACCAAACACTGCTCACAACAGGCCTGGGTAGGGTCCAAGGTGTGCCCATCATACTCGATGCTGCCCCAGATATGCTAAATAAGACTGAGATCACATGACCTGTAGGGTTACACAAGCAGCCCTACATCCATGGAGTATTTTCAAACAATTCTAATACAGTTCCAGAGTGGCCAGGTGGCGATTCGTCTCTAAGAACTTACAGGTCACCTGAAGGAGAAACAAACGGATGCACATGATTGAGAGTACATTCCTATATCTGTAGAGATACTCCTTATGGTAAACTTGTCCAAGCTATATTTTGACTCATGTAAACATATACCATGTGATATTTGTCTGTAATGGTGCCCTGTTGATAAGTAGGATGTGTCACTCTTTGTGATAAGTCAGTGTTCTCATACCCTGATATTAGCATATATCTATGTGTATTATAGTTCATCAGTGCAAGTAACCTTTTCTCATCCTTTGAGCAACTAATGGCATTGTTCCTGTGCCCAAACTAATGTACGAGTCTTGTGACATGGAATGCATGATGGTATACATGTGGGGTGATGTTTTCTGTACCCTGAAAATGTTCTGCAGTTTAAGATTTGGTTTTGAAATCTGCCATACCATTATGTAATCTATCTGAAACCTTGTATTGTCTCCAAGAATATTCCATTTATACATCTTTCTTTCATGAGCCTCAAACCAAGCGTTAACAATGATCAAATTTGCTCTGTGCAATATTCTAGCAGGCAGTTTCCTCTCTTGTCACTGTCCCCCAGCCTACTTTCTCCTACTATTTTTCCTCATCTTTCTTCCCCAACTGTCAAATTACACTCTTCAATCACAATTAAATTTTGTGTCCCTTAATGACCTAAATAATTTCTTGTACCTGATCATAGAGTTTATTGGTCTTCATCAATGATTGTGGTGTTGGCCTTGTCTGTATCTTGTTTATGATGACTTTACAGAGTGTTCATAGCAGTTCACTTACTCTTCCATTGCCCCTGTCTGATTTTGTATTGATAACCCTGTACACAGTTAACTACAAGTACTGTACTTCCTGCTACTACGCTCCACTAACTCTCACTATATCTGACTACAACCTGTCTGTTTTGCTTTCTGAATTCTCTAACCTAGATTCCTGATTAAGGGATCCAACATTCCACACTGCAAACTGTAGGACACCACATTTTCCCCCCTGATGACTACATCCTATTGAGTAATCTTCACTCCAAATCTGATGGGTGGAGCTGTGGTTTCCCCTTGTTTTCAGATGTTCACACTCTAACACTAGCTAATGTTGCAAAGCCAGATCAGTCAGTAATCCAGACTATGCCCCTGCAGTTTCTTAAAATAGATGCTTCCCCTTTTCAGGAACCACTGGCTAATCTGATATCTCTACAGATACCCCTCTGATGTGGTTACATCAATGATATCACTTCTGTATCACTGCAGCATGTAAGTCGCACCACTGTGGCAAGTTCCGTAGGTTGTGGGTGGCTTGTAAGAATACTATGTACAGCAATACTAAATAGAAATTCATAATTCCTGTATTGTTTTATTCTTATAGTCAGTGCATCTTTGCATTTCTGCTTCGCTACTGCAACCCATTTCTTTTATGTGTGAATAGCCAGTTTTCCTTCTGTTTTACTTGGGTCCCAGATTTTTAATATTACCATTCTACCAGTTTGGTTAGGTATTTAATGAGGCTCTGATGTCTATATACTGTATCAGATGAGCTTGTTATAACAATAGTTAGATTGTCCAATTTTTTCATCTACCAATTAAAACTCCTCCGTTGGCAACAGCTTTTAGATCTCTCACCTGAATTTTTCCTGTCACTGATCCACTAACATGTCACTTTCCATAAATCCCATCAAGGACAGCAAAGCTATACATTATCAGGTAGATGCAACAAAACAAATTACTTCTGTGAAGTATACCAAAAATCTACTATAGAAACAAGACCAAAGCCATGTGGAAAGTTGTGAAACAAGAGATGTGTAATGTCTCTACTAGAAAAGCCAATAACATGCTATATCAAGATGAAAAGAAAATAACAGCACCAAGGAAAGTACAGTAGTAAATATGTTCAACAGCTATTTTGTGAATATAAGTTGGCAACTAATCAGTAAGATTACTCTTAACTAACCAAAACACAACAGCATCACCACTGAAGATCAACAGCACTGGTACCTCATTCTATCTGTACCCAATGAATGAAGAAGAAATCCTGACCATTATAAAAACCTTAAAAACAAAACAATCCTTAGGAGTAGTTGGTATACCTGATAAAATAATGATAAGATGTAGTGAACTCATTGTAAAACCACTACCATATTTATTCAATAGTTCACTGGCATCAGGGACTTTCCCTTCTTGTCTAAAAATTGCAAAATTGAAACCAATCTACAAAAAAGGAAACAAACTGAAGAAGTTGACAATTTCAGGCAAGTTGCACTATTTTCTGGCTTCTCAGAAATTTTAGAGAATGTCTTTCACAAAAGACTTATATTCTTTATGGAAAAATATCAAATCCTATCCACCTTGAATAAACAACAATGAAAACAATCAATTTTTGACAAAATAATTTAATTGGATAGACAAAAAATCTACTCACCAAGCAGCAGCAGAAAACACACATAAAAGAAGGTTGTAATTAGGCAAGGTTTTGGAGCCAGTGGCTCCTTCTTCAGGCATAAGGGTTGAAGGGGAGGGAAGAGGGGTGAAGGAAAAGGACTGGAGAGGTCTAGAGAAAAGGATCAGTCTTTCTTTCTCATCCCATGCAGTAAGTATCCCCTGACTCACAATTCTGGGTGACTTTCCCAAAATCTACCAACTGAGCTACCCAAGCACAACTCATGACCCATCCTCACAGCTTCAGTTCTGCCAGTACCTCATCTCCTGTCTTCCAAACTTCACAGCAGCTCTCCTGCAAACCTGGTAGAGCACTTTCCCATGAAAGACAAGGGTCTCGAGTTCGAGTCTTGGTCCAGCACACAGATTTAATCTGCCAGGAAGTTTCAAATCAGTACACACTATGCTGCAAAGTGAAAATTTCATTCTGGAAACATCCCCTAGGCTGTGGCCAAGCCATGTCTCTGCAATATCCTTTTTTCCAGGAGTGCTAGTTCTGCAAAGTTTGCACGAGAACTTGTGTGAAGTTTGGAAGGTAGAAGGCAGAATTGAAGCTGTGAGGATGGGTCATGAGTCATGCATGGGTAGCTCAGTTGGTAGAACACTTGACCGCAAAAGGTAAAGGTCCCGAGTTTGAATCTCAGTCCGACACACAGTTTTAGTCTGCCAGAAAGTTTTAAAAAGGTAGTGTCACGGACATAACTGAAAAAAAAAATTTGAAGATAATGCGCATATATTTGAACTTCTTGCAATGTCTGTGAGATTCTTCAGCATAAAGACAAACTAGTGGTATTTATACAATGTACAAGGGACAATATTTATGAAAATATATCAGATGTTTAATAGATTTACCATAACTAATATACAGTTAGACAGTTAAATGTTGCTTATGTAACATATTGGTGTCACAGGCATAATGCATCCATTTAACTTATAGTGAAGGACTGAAATTATGTTCCAAAAATGTTAAAATTTTGGTATTGTGACATACGCATGAATAAATGAAGATTATTCAGATAACAGACAATAAATTTAGTTTAGAAGTTTTATATCACTTAAGCAAAAATTGACCCCATCTGAGAATCTGAGATAGGCTCTAGTAAAGTACACACCATATGGAAATGTCAACTCCATTAATATCATCCTTTTCTGGCCATACATATTTATCCCTCACTCTCTTAAAGAATTTTACTTTTTTTTCATTCGTCTCTGGTAACTTGTCCATCATATTTGTGCAGTAATGTCCTCTCATTCAGATTCAAGTTTAACATTAACCCTCTGACTAAAAAGACAGGGGAAAAGTTTTCATAATTGAAAATGATAATGAAAGAATTTATAAGTGTCTTTTCTTGAACATTCTGGTCTACAATACATTTGAAAAGGAAGATTATGCCATCGCTCTGAGACAACAAACCTATTTTAGCTGTATATTTCCCAGTGGCAATTACAATATTTTAGTCTGACATAAACACATTATATGTTTAGTCCATGTGCTACATCTAGCAGCTGAAACAATGTGTCTAAAATATGACATCATGAATACACTGATATCCTCCACAGAGAAGGTAAACACTCACATGAAATACAAATGGGTTTGATAATTCTGGCAGCATTGATTGATATGCTTACTTTTTCCCTATTAAAAGTATTCTGGAAAGCACCTGCCAGTTTGCCACACATAGAGATATACTGCCGGATTTCACTTAGGCATCACAAATTATTTTAACCAGATGGATACATGGACAGATGCTTCAATCTTTTTAGACATCACAACATATTTTAACCACATGGGTACATGGACAGATGCTTCCACCTCTTACTGTGATAATTTCTGTGTAGTTACGTCAGTAAGAGACTGTGAATATCAGAAAATTTAGGGTGAAGTTAACATCTATTTACTTCATTCTATTGAAAAACCTTGTGTCATTTCTTCCTCACTAGTTTTTATTTTTGGCTATAGGTTGTAGACACTTTTGAAGCCACTGATGTAGCTTTGCATTCAAGAAAAAAAGATCTGAACAAAGATCTGATTTACATCAAATCAAATTTTGTTTATGTTTCTGCAGCAATAATGAAGTTGGAAGCCACATGTCTACCACTGGTGGAATCTTTGACAATTATTGAAGAGCTCGAAAAACATTTGCAATCATTCTATGGAGATATGGAAGAGCAGTTGAATGGAATGGACATTGTCTTGAGAGGAGGATATAATATGAACATTAATAAAAGCAAAACAAGAATAATGGAATGTAGTCGAACTAAATCAGGTGGTGTTGAGGGAATTAGATTAGGAAATGAGACACTTAAAGTAGTAAATGAGTTTTGCTATTTGGGGAGCAAAATAACTGATGATGGTTGAAGTAGAGATGATATAAAATGTAGACTGGCAATGGCAAGGAAAGCATTTCTGACGAAGAGAAATTTGTTTACATCGAGTACAGATTTAAGTGTCAGCAAGTCTTTTCTCAAAGTATTTGTATGGAGTGTAGCCATGTGTGGAAGTGAAACATCGATGATAAATAGTTTGGATAAGATGAGAATAAAATGTTTCGAAATGTGGTGCACAGAATAATGCTGAAGATTAGACGGGTAGATCACATAACTAATGACAAGGTATTGAATAGAATTGGGGCAGAGAGAAATTTGTGGCACAACTTGACTAGAAGAAGGGATTGGTTGGTAGGACATGAATACACGAAGCAGATTCAGAAGGATGTAGGTTGCAGTAGGTACTGGGAGATGAAGAAGCTTGCACAGGATAGAGTAGCCTGGAGAGTTGCATGAAACCAGTCTCTGGACTGAAGACCACAACAACACAAAAACAATGGATGTTAATGTGAAAGATGAGCTGAACAGAATTATCAGAACAAATCCTGAGTTTGAGATCATGAAATTCACAGAAAAATTGTTTTGGTGAAACTGTAAAAGACTTTTGACTTTGTCCAAAATTTCTTCACTTAAGTAAGCAGCTGTCACATCTTGTGGCATATAAAGGTCATTTTCCATGTATAAAAATGTTCCATCAGATAAACTCATGAGCCTAAATGATGGAAATTTGGAGATAGTGTTTATTGTGTACTGCTTAAGAAAAAAATAGAAATAAATATAGAACTGATTTTTAATATCACATATTTTTATTGTTTTACCACTTCAAAATACATGCTACTGCAATGATACTGCCTGAATGCTTGCATGTTTTATGACTTTACAGTGCATGAAAATCCAATCTCTGTTTATCACTAATCTGATTTCTGCTACTTTTTATTACTTTTGTCTTACTTTGGTTTACTCTCAAGCCATATTCTGTGCTTAGTAGACTGTTCATTCCATTCAATATGTCCTGTAATTCATTCTTGCATTCACTGAGGACAGCAAAGTGATCAGTGAATCTCATCATTGATATTTTTTCATCTCAGATTGTAATCCCACTCCTGAACTGTCTTTTATTTGTGTCTTTCCTTCATCAATGAACAGATTGAATAGCAGTGATGAGAGACTGCAACCCTGCCTTCTCTTTCTAATCCAAGCACTTCATTCTTGATTTTCCATTTTTATTGTATCTTCTTGGTACTTGTACATATTATATATTACCAGTCTTTCCCTATAGCTTACTCCTATTTATTTGAGAATTTTGAACAACTTGCACCATTTTACATTGTGAATGTTTTTTTAGGTCAAAAATCCTATGGACATGCCTTAATTTTTCTCAAGTTTTGCTTCTATTATGAAGCACAGCATCAGAACTCTTCTCTGGTTCCTCTACCTTTCCTAAAGCCAAACTCATCGTCACCTAAAAGATCCTCAACTTTCTTTTCTATTCTTCTGAATATTGTTCTTGTCAGTAACTTAGATGTGATGCTCTTGTTATTTTTGGGATTGTGTGGATGATATTTTTCTGAAAATCTGACAGTATGTCATCAGTCTCATAGATTCTACACACAGCCTTGAATAGTTGTTTGGCTGCCACTTCACCTAATAATTTCAGAAATTCCAAAAGAATGTTATGCTCATGTACCTTCTGCCTTATTTAGTCATAAGTCTTCTAAAGTTTGTTAACATCTGACCTTAGTACTGAATCCCCTATATCTTTGATATCAACTCCCATTTCTTTGTCTGTCACATCATAAGACAGTTCCTTCCCCTCATAGAAGTTTTAAATGTACTTTTCCACCTATCTGCTCACTCCACTGTGTTTTGCAGCAGATTTTCCATTGCTGTCTTATTTCCTGCAGCCAATTTGCTTTAGCTTCCCTGCATTTCTTATTAATTTCATTTGTAAATGACTTATTACTGCATTCCTGTTTTTTGTGAGCGTTTTCGTACTCCCTTCTTTTATCAGTCACTTACATCCAGTACAGTTTACTACTTTTTAGTGACCTTATGAATCTTTCGATTGAATTTAGTAGCCAATGATCTGAATTTCATACAATCTGTCTTCCTGCTGATGTCATCTAGGGGTACAGTATCATCTCCATTGCTGAGTTCATTCACTTTATGCCTAATAACGCTTCAGATTTTCCTTGCCTTGTTATTGGAATTTTTTTGGGCATAGTACATGGTTTTGCCTTTTTAAAAGAGGCTGAAGAATTTTGCAATGGTGCTTGAAGTGAAGCCTTGATTAGAGGTAGTTCTTCACATTAAAGCTCCTCTCTCTTCACAGTACAAGATACTTTGACTCAGGGGTGAGCTACCCTTTTTTATGGAGATTCAACTGTGAATTTCCATGAGCCACTGTATAGCAAAACTGGATTCATAAAGTTACAAGAATAGTTGTAGGAAATAATTAAATTTATCATCTAGTATGTTTCCTTGGTAGACTTCTTCCCATGTAAATTTCTCTGATTGTGTAACCGAGTCAGCATTTACAATTCTGTGAAATTTTCCTTTTCCTTTGTAGTGAAAACTGACGGATACTTTATTGCTGCCATCTGACTATCATGGTCCGTGATTTGTGATAAATCACTGAGCGACCACCTTCACATTGAGCACCAAATGACATCTGCAATGTCACCCATTGTTGCAAGACAGCTGCTTTAAGGGTAACAGCCACTCTGCATCCACTATTATGAAACATGGGCACTGGCGGCTGATGCCACGGCTATGTGACAGCACATGATGACACGTTCCACATCAGTACAAAGTGTCGTATTCATGATCTATGGAACAAGTATTAATCTAATCTAATCTAATCTAATCAACCTAGCACCAACCAAGCACCACCTGCAACTTGCTGGCTATGTATGTGATCGTCACCTGTGATTGCTCTCATTCTGTTCTGACTCTGTATGCTATTCACTATGTTTACAGAACTGTCGTGGATTTGTCTACCACATGACATTTCTAACATTGTTGCTGTGCTTCACAGTGTACTCTTTGAACATTAAACACACTTGTTCTACAAGTGGCATCACGTGTTTTTATGCTGTGAGTTACTACATGTTCAGATTTATGATGGGTTCACGTCCATTTCATGAAATATAGATGTCTTTATAAATAAATTATCAACTGCTGTTTCACTTTGTTTTATTCTTGTTAAGAATATTTCTGTGTGGGTCAAACCAGAGCTGTACGTGAGTATCTCCAGGATCAGAACTATCCAATATGGAATCTATGTTGAAGTTTTCACATACAATGACTTCCCAGTTATTTCTAATAAGTCTTATTAATACTCCCTCAAAATTTTAATGAAGTTTAAAACATATCCTATTTGGGCCTTGTAGACTGCCAGAACAGCTACCTTGTATGCTTCCAAGTCTGTCACTGAAGTACAACATTCAAATAGCTGTATTTAATTCCCTGAAATCCACGGTATGGGACTTTATTTCATTTTTTGAGTATGTAACCACTTCCACTTTCCTTGCATTAGGCATACAGTAATGTGACACTAATTCAGTTTCTGTGACTTCCAGATGATGTTCTGTTATGCATAGTGTACCTGTACAAACACTTTTAGATTTTTCAGTGTCCTGCATAGATATAAGAAGCTCAGTTTTTGTATGTTACAGGCTGCTAATGTTTTGATTGGGAAGTCCAAATACAATGACAGAAGAAAAATTGCAACACACAAAAAAAATTATGTAGAGAAATGAAATTTCAGGAATGGATTTGTCCAGGTAACATATTTAAGTAATTAACATTGTAAGATCACAGGTTAAGAAGTGTGAGATAAGACACTAAAATGTGAAATGCTGGTACATTAATAACTGGCAGAACTGCCAGAATGTTGAATGCAAGCATGCAAATGCGCATACATTGTGTTGTACAAGTGCCAGATGTCATTTTGTGGGATGGAGTTCCATGCCTGTTGCACTTGTTTGGTCAATACAGGGACAGCTGTAGCAACAATCTCTGACTCAGTCGGCTCTAGACTTGTGTTGTGTACACAAGTGTTTTATATGTGTCGTCATCAGTTAATAAAGCATAGATATTTTATATTTATGGCCTTCTTCATTCCATCTGGAGTATGTGTATCTATGTCTACACTATATAGGTGACACCTCGTCGAATGTTCTTTGACTGATCTTGCTTGCAGCAACAATGGAGCTATCATGTGACATTATGGCTGAAAACCGTCAATTACAAGGCAGTGACTTATTTGGTGTTGAGTTCAGTGCTTTATTACAGCAGCGACAAATCCTGCCTTTGATTAAATTTGAAAGTGACATTCTTTCATACAGTGTCAGTGGTTACAACAATGACAATGTTTTATCTTAACAATGTACCAGTTGCTGACATGTATCTACTATGAATACCCTTCTTTCAAAATCAAACAAGACACTTTTCAACAAACTACCATGGACAGACAGGGACTGATATTTGATCAACTAACTAACTAACATGTTTTGTCACCCACGCTCTCTACAATGTTTCTTAACACACTCACATTGCGATATGCAGCCAATTACTGTTGGGCCATGTGAGTAAATTCTCCTGGATTTTACATCCACGCCATGGCCTCCTCATGAAAGTTCATTGATTGTCACTCTCCATCCAAATACATTGCTAAATGGACCTCAGAACTTACACAGCAGCTTTGTGCAGTTTAATTCAACACTCAAGCTGCCACCTTTCCGTCCACAACAACCAAAAATATGGTTCACCTTCACTGAGTGCATGTCCCACAATCATGGCATTTAAAAATTTCGTCAGTTTACTGTGTCACGTCAGTGAGCTTGCCGACCTCATTAGTTATGTTATATTATGACCCCTGGTTATCAATAAAAACGATGTGGAGAGAACTGCTCTCATTCAGTGTCTTGCCGAAACACCAGAACAGCAACTGCATCAAGTTAACTATGACGAATATTAAGGTACAACAACTATGGAGATGTCTTTGACAGTTAATATCTATTTTTGGGACTTTGTGGATTGGGAAATTACCTCCTCAGATACAATTAGCAGTGATCTCACATGAGCATGTATCATTCAAGAAAAGATTAATTTTGGCAGACAGACTGCTTCCAACATGGACATCAATAACCAGCCACACCTTAATGCCAAGGTACTGGCATTGTTGGGCAGCAGTCAGCAACTGAATGGTACTGAGTGCACATGGGCAACTCCGAAGATGATGATGTTCCATCCCACATGGGTGATGAACTTCACCAGGCCAAAACAGATGGCTGACTAGCAACGACACTCACTCTGCTGACAAAACAATGTGACCGCACCCATGCTGGTTTCACTCATGTTTTGGCAATAAAGTTCGCAACATCAAGGCATCCTGTGACTACCCAAACAGGAAGAATTATTGTTCCACCAATTCAAGTTGTCTACTGTCTCAACATCTGAGGCAGATCCATTGCACACTGCCTTTGTACGACAGAGAACACACTTCTAACCAATATTATCTCATTTATATGGAGTCTGAGGTGTTATTCCATGTGATCTACCTGCAACAGAAAAACCTCTATCTGCCTTCCAATTCTGTCAGTGGACAATTCACACATCGCAGTGTATAGATTCCCACCTCAAACCTTAGACTCTGGTTACATTCTGTCACTAGTTTTATAAGTGCTAGATCATCTGTCACACTGTCAATGGCTGTGGAACTCATCATACAAACCATCAATTCAGTTGACACATAAAAACCTATCAACAGATGTTTCAAGAGTGCATGTCATTGGCTTTGAAATTACAATGGACTAAGCAGGAATACTTCAACATAGAAGAGAAAATGGTTCATTTGCACGAAGAAAACTTTACTACAAGTGATGAAATTCGCACATCTGCAGACGAGTTTGGAACCACGAGTATGTATCTGGAACACACCACTCAGGAATAGCCTCATCATTCTGCCTCTCTCATCATGAATGATTCATTGGACACAGGACAGACTGTGGCAGACATTCACACATCATAGAAGCAGCCTTCAACAGCTTCATCAGCACCCCTACAGGTCAGTCAGGTGCATTGGTATTCTGGTGCCTGTGCACTTGCCATGTGTGTCTTCCCCACATAGTCTTAGTGTCCAGTTCGGACAGTGTGCTACCAGTAATAGTACAGTTCACAAAATAAACAGCACACGGGTCTGCCAGTCCAACACAAAGTGGGTAAAAAATGGTTCAAATGGCTCTGAGGACTATGGGACTTAACATCTTAGGTCATCAGTCCCCTAGAACTTAGAACTACTTAAACCTAACTAACCCAAGCACATCACACACATCCATGCCTGAGGCAGGATTCGAACCTGCGACCATAGCAGTCACACGGTTCCGGCCTGAAGTGCCTAGAACCACACGGCCACCGCGGCTGGCAAAATGTGTAAACTGGCTCCTGATGGACCATATGGGTTAAGATGGTCATAGAGGAGTTGATACCAATATGGTACCACTTTCCTAGAGAGGCATGCAAACCAAAACGTACACCCTTCAGTGGCAATTAACACCTCACCAGGAACCATCAGTGGTTGTGCCTGAGAAGCAGGAATTATGGAAGGTCTGGCTGAGATGGTTTAATTGAACGTAATTTACCCTGACATTTTATTAACACAGTTATTGTAAATTGATATAACTATACTTAGTACAATTCTTATTTTAATAGTGGAAAATATTAAAGAGAGAAAAAAAGAACAATTGGCCAATAGTTTAAAACAGTAAAACAAATCTATACAAGAAACTGGAAGTAAATAATCATTTCCTCTTGGTCAGAGCCACCTTTACCTTCAGGACAAGACCATAGATCTAAATGAAAACACAAAATCGCGCACCTGCCGAACATAAAAAGAACAAAATTACAGCAGTTAATACTCAAGTAAAACCTGCAAGTGCTCACTCTTCACTTAATATGCATTCCCTCACTGATTTCAAAATCAGAACTGGCCAAGTAGCCAAGACTGTGAAGATAAAACAATGCCAAAGACCTCAAAATAAGAATTGAGTGTAACAGGTGAGCTGCACTGGCTCAGGAGTTGTTGCAGGCTGGGATTTTTAGACAGTCTGATAGTTCTTGGTACCCATTCAGTTCATATCCAATAAGGATGATACTTTCAGACTATACAGTGATTATTGGGTGCTCAACTCCCGCACAATTGTGGACAGTTACCCTGTCCCAAAATGTAGTACTTTGCACATTATTTGGTCGGTGTCTCAGTTTTCAGTGTGTTGGACCCTAAGAAAGCATATTTACAGATCCCTATGAACCCTGAGGACATTCCAAAGACAGCTATCATCACTTGATTCAGACTGTACGATTCTTTATATGTCATATGGACTTAAAATGCAGTGCTCTTTTTAAATTTCTCTTCTGCTACTCTTAATTGTATGACATTTTGGTTTTCTCTAGTTCGTGAGAGGAACACAAAGAGCATCTCAAACTAGTTTTCAAAACTTAATGCACACTTGGCATCATCATCAACAGTGATACATGTCTGTTGAGATGGTCTAAAGTTACCTTTCTGGGTCATTTGTTTTCCTGTGACTGTACTTGGCATTCACCTCAGTGTGCCAAATTCATTTGTCATCTGCATGACCACAGACCTTTCATGACTTACAACGATTCCTCAGTACAATAAATTTTTATCATAGAAACCTGCCTAATGCAGCCGCCACACAGGCACCTCTTACAGTCACATTAAAAGGCAAGCACACCTCAGGAAAAAAAAAAGTTAACTGTACTCCACAGATTTAACAAGCATTTGACAAAATCAAAGACTGCCTTTCCCAGGCTATAACCCTGGCTACCCACTACCTACTGACCAACTCGCTACAATCAAGGATGCAAATTGTTTTGTGATTAGTGCTGTCCTCCAACAGTCAATAGCAGGCACACAAAAAAACTCACAGCATTAGCGTGAAAAACTCACAGCATTAGCGTTCGGCCTATGACAGAGAACTAATTTCGTGTGTACAAAGCAAATGGTACTTTAAAGATGACCTGTGACAGTTACATGGATTGTGATGCTCTAGTGGATTCTATTTCAAATTCTGCAAAAGACTTTTGTCCTTGTGCTTCTGCATTTTGGCCTTCATTGCACAATTCACAACAGATGTCTGAATCTGCATGGCACATACAATACTTTGCTGATAAACGTTCTTTCAATTGATATTGATTTTGGTAAACTTGCAGGTCCTGTAGTTACAGGAACTTCTGTATAACAACACATCAGGATAGTGCATTAAAAGTGCAATGCCCGCAATTATTCAAAACCACTGTCATTCACTGGAACCATGCACCATGAGTTGAACCATTTTCGATGAACTGCATAGACTTTCACGTCCTGAGATGTGTACAATAAGAAACGTGTCACTGACCACTTTGTCTAGCCTAACATCAAGAATGGCTATAAGTCTTGGACTCAAGCATGCACTGCCTGCCAGCCTTCCAAAATGTGGCATGTACAACCATGATACCAGTGTTACACTACCCCTAAGGGCCATTTATAGCAGGGCCACTTGGATTTTGTTGGTCCACTTCATGATTCAAATGGGAATTGATATATTTTTTCAGTGACTGATAGAGTAGCACAGTGGCTTGAGTGCACATCAGTGTCAGACATCACTGCTGGAACAACAGCAAAAGCGCTTATTAGCCAATGGATTTCTCACATTGGTTGCCTGCCATAATAACAACAAACCAAGGTAGGCAATTCAAGTCAGCACTTTTTCAGAACTTTGTCATGTATGAGGTATCCAGCACTTTCAAACAACATGTTACCATTCACAAAGTAATGAGCTTCTAGAATTCTGAAACTGTACTCTAGAAACTGCTTTCATGAGCCACAGAGGGGAAAGGACAGCTCTCCTCCCACAGACTCTTCTGTGTGTGCATGCAGCTTATAAAGATCTCTGTGCATCTCTTGCAGAATTCATTTATGGAGAAGCCCACACTCTTCTGCCATATTTCACTACATTGTTATAATTGACTATGGACAAAGAACTGCCAAAGCATGTCTGTAAATTCAAGCAACATATTGCACACTAGAGATGGGTCGTTCGTGAACTAATGGGAATGGTTCACCAAGATGAACGGAACAAGTGAGGAATGAATTCTACGGAACTGTCTTTCATAGTTCACTTTGGTCGTGGCTTTCTACTTATAGTTCCCAGGAACAGGAAATGGTTGGTCTCATTCCCAAATGGCATGTCGGCCGGTCTCGTTTCAGCCTCGGTCCCGTTCCTGTCTGTCCGTCTTGGTCTCACTCAGCCAAACTTGTCCGTCTTTGTGTGGCCACTCATTGCAGTTCCACTGACAACTGCTCATAGTTAGTTCAGTATAAAGTTGTTGTACGTTTCGTTCACTTTGCACACCCATTCTAGATCTGTTTCAAACCTTTTTTGAACTCTGAACTTCTGGGTCTTTTCGTATTCTATTCATAGTCCACAACTGGTAATTAAAATGTATTTTATAATTATGTAAACTACATAAAAAGTATGTGGTATATAATACATACATCTTTTCAGGTAACACAACAACCATATCAGCTTACTACACTGTTTCGATAAGCAGCAGAAGAAATACTTGTAAAAAGGAAAGATTTTTTGTTATTACACATGCGAAGGACATTGCCACATCACTCAAATTGTGCATAATTGGTGAGCAGTCTGTACTTGGGGCCAGTTTATCATGCACCACCTTATATTATTTCACTGCGATCAGCCACATAACACTACAGTTGGCTAAACGAGATGTTTTGCAGAATCACAAAAATTACAAGTGTGTGAGGATTCTGTTATGATTAAAAACTCTGTACTCCAGGGGGAAGGCATGTGCCCCCTCTTGGCTCCTTCCATCTTCAGTCACCTATGCTACTAATTTTCAATTTTTCAAAAGAGCCATATACCAAGCACAATGAATGGTGAATGAGTAAAAATGAACAGTTCCCAAAAAAGAGCAACCACCAGTGAATTCATTCCCAACGATGAATGACTTTGTTCATCTCTAATGCACACCCAAAGATACCACCACTTGGACCATGGTAAAAATTGATATTTTGAAGAGCGCGCCGCAGCTTGTAGTGTGAAGCAGTTGCCCTCCGTTTTTGGTGGTGGCGCTGCTGTGGCGATAACAGCTTTGGTGTCTCCCTCTGGTGGGAAAGGTTGCCTGTTCACATGCATTTAAGGGGCGCTATGAGCTGGCCAGGGTGTCAGTCTGGGTCAGTCTGCTGTCAGTCTGGGAGTTGGTCTGCATCAGTCTCTCGTCCATAGCTTGCTAGTCTGTCTCTCGTCCGAATTTGTGAGGCAGTTAGTGTCTGTCTGCCATTCGGAGTGGTAGTATGTCATTTGTTTGGACCAGCCTTTAAAGCCAGCAAAGTGTCTTTCCACTCCGCCAGTAAGAGAACTCAGCGAGTGGTTGCCCGGTTGGGGCTTAGTTCCTCCATTTGAGTTTTTGCGTTAGGCCACCAGTCTGCTCGAGTTTGCTCAGGCAATGGTCATTGGCGGTAGGATAAATTGGTTGGTCGGTTGCGCACTGAGACACAAGATGACTTGTCCGTCTTGAGCGTCGGCAAGTGAGGTCGCCATGTAAGTCCAGTGGGCTGCACCGTATAGCGAGGGGTAGTGGCTTCGTGGCCGACACGAGAGCAACAGGAGTCAACCCACGACATCGGTCTGGCCGGTGCGAGCTGCGACGCCATGAGGTGCACCTTCCTGCGTCAGTTAAAGCGGCTGGCAGCGAACAGTTCAGGAGAGATTTTGGGGGTGCTGCACCAGGTCTTTGCCAGAAATTGCAGTTTATTAGAAGTTAAGTGATTGGTGATATGTTGTTTCATTTACTTGTTAAATTCTACTTGTTTTCTTGGTGAAGTCACCAGCCACTTTGTTTTGGGGTCGTACCACCATTCTTCTCCATTTGTCCACCCACGGGAAGGTGGTTATTTATGAATTGGGTGGTCCGTTTTTCCCTTGTGTAGTAGGGGCGGGTTAGAGCAACCTGTGGTTTCAGGTTGTTCGGTAATCTCCCTATCAATCTGCCATACGTTAATAGCTGCCTCTGTGATGTTTGTCGGATTTGGTGTGTTAGCGAATTTATTGCTTGGAGTGTAACGACCTAATTCCTGAAACATGTTTTGATCTTGCCTATCATCTTGAGAGGTGGTATCTGTGTACTGTAGAGCATCTTAACTTGTTTGGCCAACCCTGTAGAATTTTATATAAGATTGCATTTCATGGGCTTTTATTTAAATGGTCATTTTAGTGTATAAAGTTGCCACCCTTCCAATCTTTTAATTTTGGTGTTTTGTACCATTTCCATCCCTCCTATGGAGTGTATAGTTTGTGTGCTTGTGTGAATTGTTAAAACTTTTACTTTTAGATTATCTGGTGTGTTGCAGATTTTGCACTTGTGCAGTCTTTCAGAGGTTGTCGTGAGTGGTCGTGACTACAGCCATGTCAAAAGGGAGCGGCAAGGTTCTCAGCCCAAAAGCTCATACACTCAAAAATTCGTTTCAACTTGATGTTCAGAGGGTGCTTTCTCCTTATAATTTTCACATTGTGTGATTAAATGTGTTAATGTTCTTTATGAATTGCTAGTAAATAAAGTACATTCTTAAGAAAAAGTTTTGAAAGTAAAATCACGGTTCATTAATGGTAGCAGAGCTTGGTTAGCATTCTTGCTACTACTCTGTGAGTAACTGGTGGAATTGTAGTTGTACTTATTTTATAATTTTGTTATATTTCCCTTTGGCCAAGTGACTGTTTAGCTGCATGTTTCAGGTTGTCATGGCGGCCAGAGAATGTCCAGGATTAGGCCTGTTGTACATTTGTAATATAAACTAACAAGGCACTGTTCCTGAGTTGCTTGCAGACTTATAAGATGCCTTGCTCAATCCGGTCCAAAATTCACTGGAAGTTATTGGTTCCTTTCTGACAGCCATGGCAGTGGCGGCAGGAGAGGTTGGTGAGTGCCAACAACATTTAGACTGATTTTGTGCTGATCAACCGAGTTGCAAGTAGTTAGCTAGACTATGCACACATTTGGTGCAAGTGTTTAACCGGGTCTCTGATCTACAACAAGCTGTTGTAAACGAGGATGATCATAAGGAAGTGGTTGAGTTGCAGCGAAAGGTGGCTGCGTTGCAGATTAGGTTAAATGGGTTAGAGTCTAGTTCCGAAGAATCTAGTGGGCACTGATAATCCATTAAGACATTAGCGTCTGGTCTTAAACTTCTGGTAGCTCATTGGCTGTCAGCTTCGAATAGTCCCTTCAACCTTGGTCATTTTGTGAGGCTTAGCTCGGTGCCTTCTACTGTGTAGAGATGTCGGATAGCCTGGGGCATATATCCTCTGCATTGTTGAAGTCCGTGCGGGTATCTCGCTATTATCGTTGCTGGCTTAGCAATGGCTGTGAATTGGTCGTCTCGCTGGACTTAGGTCGGTCTCTTCCCGGAGCAGAGTTGTCGGGTAGCCAGAGGGCATGTTTCCTCTTCAGGGGTGGGTCTGACTGAGTGTTTAACTTGCGGCTTTTCTCGGCCACTGTCTTGTCCCTTTTTAGAAGCTGCTAGTTTGTTTATTTCGGCATATCACACCCGGGTTTTAGTTTGAGGGGACGAGGTTGAGTCGTGGTAAAAATTGCTGTTTTGAAGAGTGTGCTGCAGCGTGTAATGTGAAGCAGTTGCACCTCCGTTTTTGGTAGTGGCACCACTGTGGCAATCACAGCTTTGGTGTCTCCCTCTGGTGGGAAAGGGGAAAACTTGCCTGTTCACGTGCATTTAAGGGGCGCAATGAGCTGGCCAGGGGGTCAGTCTGAGTCAGTCTGCTGTCAGTCTGGGAGTCGGTCTGGGTCAGTTTCTCATCCCGAGCTTGCTAGTCTGTCTCTCGTCAGAATTTGTGAGGCAGTTAGTGTCTGACTGTCGTTTGGAGTGCTATATGTCGTTTGTTCGGATCAACCTTTAAAGCCGGTAAAATGACAGTCCACTCTGCCAGTAAGGATAGTCAGCGAGTGATCACCCAGTCGGGGCTTAGTTCCTGCATCTGAGTTTGCATGTTAGGCCACCAGTCTGCTCGAGTTTGCTCAGGCAATGGTCATTGGCAGTTGGGTAAATTGGTTGGTCGGTCACGCACTGAGACACAAGATGACTTGTCCGTCTTGAGCATCGGCAAGTGAGGTCGCCATGTGAGTCCAGTGGGATGCGCCGTATAGCGAGGGGTACTGGCTTCGTGGCCGACATGAGAGCAACAGGAGTCACCCACGACATCGGTCTGGCCGGTGCGAGCTGCGACGCTGTGAGTCGAGAGATCGGCACACCTTCCTGCGTCCGTTGAAGCAGCTGGCAGTGAACGGTTCAGGAGAGCGTTTTGGGGGTGCTGCGCCAGGTCTACGCCAGAAATCGCAGTTTATTAGAAGTTAAGTGATTGGTGATATGTTGTTTCATTTACTTGTTAAATTCTACTTGTGTTCTTGGTGAAGTCACCAGCCACTTTGTTTTGGGGCGGGTTAGAGCAACCTGCAGTTTCAGTTTGTTCGGTAATCTCCCTATCAATGTGCCGTATGTTAATAGCTGCCTCTGTCATGTCTGTTGGATTTGGTGTGTTAGTGAATTTATTGCTTGGAGTGTAACGGCCTAATTCCTGAAACATGTTTTGATCTTGCCTATCATCTTGAGAGGCGGTATCTGTGTATTGTAGGGCATCTTAACTTGTTTGGCCAACCCTGTAGAATTTTATATAAGATTGCATTTCATGGGCTTTTATTTAAATGGTCAATTTAGTATATAAAGTTGCCACCCTTCCACCGTAAGACTTTTCTTAGAAGTTAAAATCAAGTTGCACCTTCGGTGACAAGTTAATCTTTTAATTTTACTGTGTTGTACCATTTCCATCCCTCCTACGGGGTGCATAGTTTGTGTGCTTGTGTGAATTGTTAAAACTTTTACTTTTAGATAATCTGGTGTGTTGCAGATTTGCACCTGTGTAGTCTTTCATAGGTTGTTGTGAGCAGTCATGACTACGGCCATGTCAAAAGGGAGCGGAAAGGTTCTCAGCCCGAAAGCTCATAACTCAAAAATTTGTTTCCTTCTGCCTCTGAATAAATAGTAACTTGATATTTAGAGGGTGCTTTCTGCTTATAATTTTAAATCTGTTTCTAAAAAAAAAGCATTTAGGAATAAAATTTCCATTTGTTAAAAGTAATTTGATTTTGATTTCATCAGTTACTCCCTGGCAACTACTTCCACACTCACATAGTGTGATTAAATCTGTTAATGTTCTTGATGAATCGCTAGTAAATAAAGTAAATTGTTAAGTAAAAGTTTTGAAAGGAAAATCATGGTAATCTCCCTATCAATCTGCTGTACATTAATAACTGCCTCTGTCATGTTTGTCGGATCTGGTGTGTTACTGAATTTATTGCTTGGATTGTAACGGCCTAATTCCTGAAACATGTTTTGGTCTTGCCTATCATCTTGGAGGTGGTACCTATGGACCCCAGAAAACCTTTGTATTTGAAGCTCTGCAGGTCCATGCCCAAATAATGCTGCATGGTGATACTGGCATCACACCTACCCCAATCAGGACCTCGTAAGGTAATCATATAGGGCGGTATACCTGTGACATTTTTGCTGCATGGTTAAGTGACCACTGTTACAGTTAACAGGCTTAAACCGGTGTGGATCTTGCATGATGCCACTGACATACCTATGAGTATCAGTGATCATATAGGTGATATTCCACATGTTAACCTAGATGACAACATAATCATAGCGTGAGTGGACTTAAATCAGCTCTGACCTAAGGAGATTTAAACCAAACTAATTGATGACCTTCTTGTTGTTGGAAGACAACAAGATGAGCAATGCGTCCACAATGGCACACCACCAGACTCATTCTCCTGACAATACTGCCCCCTGTGACAGATTTATCAGAATTCCATTGCTTCCATATTTTGTCCAGAGGGGTTTCTCACAGTCATGGCTGCTAAAAGATACCCATAGCCCCAACTTTTGTCATCTCAACAAGACACATCCCTTGCATCATTCCTTCCGCCCTCCTCAAGCCTGCCTCCACTACTCAGCATCCCCAGTCTTCACTCTTGTTTTGGACAACCTCATCAGCTACTGCCTCATTTTATGTAGTACCATCTTTGGTTGTTTTATCAGGAAACATTGCCGTTTAATAACAATGATTGCAGGTCAATTTATTTGAGTTAAAAATGCAGGTCCAGAAACAAAATGTATAAGACTTCATGTTCTAAACTTCCCCATTTTGATACTAGATGCATTTCTAGGATGAAACTGGTCTGTGTGATCATCTGTTTGCAGAGGACTCCACCCATGTAAGCAGGATACCATTAATGCCATAAAAGTTTAGATTGTTAGGCACAATTTTATGGTGTACACTCTCATAGATTGCCCTAGCATATCTGTTGCCAGGTTGTGATCACCACCTTGGCCCTCCCAGCTGAGGCTAAAGATACATTGACTAGCTGATACACCTTCAAAAATTTATTGAGATAATAATTTTGTTTTAGGATTTACAGAAAAAATATTTTGTAGGATCTTATTTATTATCAAACATGAAACATTTATTAGTCATTCAGTGTTAATAATACCAAATATGTTTACTGGAAATCAACTTTCTGAGATTTAGTATTCACAAAATCATTTTCTATGTCTGTAGTTTCAATAGCAATACAAATTGGTTATTCTGGTTTGCAACAATGTCAGTCTTAGGTAATTTATTATTATTTTTTATTCAGGAAAAGATATTTCACTGTGAGGTAGTGTGATTGGTAATGTTAGGCAAATTCTGTGTTGTCAGACAGTTTGAGAATACTAAAATTGAATTGGTAGAAAATAAATAATCATTATGCCTAACTGATTGATTGTGCAGACAGACTTTGCTGCTGTCCTGGAAGCGGTGCCCCAAATGCAGTGTGCCTATGGCACCACCAGGTGGTGATGCCTCTGCTCGGTCTTCACTTTCAGATGCCTTTACCATATTACAGAATATACCAGCATAATAATTTCCCTTATTTCACTTCATCAGGATCTTATTTGAGAAACCATATATAAGTTCACAGCTACCTTGATATTCTACAAGCTCCTGTAAGTGCATAACAGAGGGTACTTTGCATTTATTACTATTCATCCCTGTTTCATTTCATTCACGTATGGAGTAAGGGAAAAGTGACTGCATGTCTCCGTATGTGTCCTTATCTCTTACCTTATTCTCTTAGTCCCTGCATTAAGTAACTGATGGAGACAGGATAATTTTTCCAACCAGTGGATGTCTTATTTCTTCTAATGATTCCAAATTTAAATCTCAGATAGGCACAAAAAAAAAAGACTGTCACACAAAGCTTACTGCCAAACAGGCCTTCATCAGAATTGGACAATACACCCATGCGCACACACACACACACACACACACACACACACACACACACACACACACACACAGGACCACAATCTCTGTATCCAAGGCCAGACTTGGCCTTTGCAGCCAGAGACGGTGTATGAGTTGTGTGTGTGTGTGTGTGTGTGTGTGTGTGTGTGTGTGTGTGTGTGTGTGCACGCGCACGTGCACCATGCATGCATGGGTGCTTGTGTATGTCGCCCAATTCTGATGAAGGCCAGCTTGGCCGAAAGTGCTTTGTTTGACAGTCTTTTTTTGTTGTGCCTATCTGCGACTCAACATCTTCGCTATATGGTGAGTAGCAACTAACCTTTTCATAACATGGTCATTATTCCATACTTGATTTTCCCTTACTTGGTTCCAGATTTAAGTGTCCTGAGCATCTGTGTTACACTTCTGCATGAGTTAGACTGATGTGGCATGTATCTGAATTGGTTCTATGTCTGCACTCAGATCTACTTAAGGATCCCCAAACACTGAGGTCGTACTCTAGAGTATGTTTCACTTGTGCCTTGTCAGCAATTTCCTTTGCAGATGAAGTGAATTTTTCCAAGAATCTTCCCTACAGATCTAAGTCTTTAATTTTTTTCTCTGCTGTTAATTTCATATAGCTTTATAGACACACACACACACACACACAGGACCACATCTAAATGATGTTACAGAATCTAGAGGTTTATTACTAAATGTCTGCTGTGATGCTACTGTATTCTTTCACCTCTTTATCGACATTAGCTTGCATGTATCCACATCTACTAAAAAAGTAAAGCTGTCCTCCATCTGAAGGTTGGTATTAACACTGAAAATTTACTAGGCATGGTTCAACTGGAGCTGGTATGCCCTTGTCTTCCTCGAACCTTTGAACTGACAGACCCAGAGGGGGACCTACAATGTAGCATCCATTCTGAACCACTGTGAACTTGGCATTTCCTACGTAGACAACTTATTGTCATTGGTGAAACAAGTAATAAGTGACAGAAAAAATCAGTATTGGAGCTACTTTTGAATCTTTGTTTTAAAAGCAACATTTAAATTAATTTACATAAAGCTGTTACCACTGAACAGTGGTCATTTACAAATAATTTAAGGTATAAATCTGATTTAAAAATTCTTTAGCCATAATCTTTCATTGCACAAATATTCGTAATGGAATACTTCACACAAAATTTTACTATAAAAATGGAAAAGTGTGCAGAATTGCCAGAAATGGAAATCAGTATTATTTTCATGTGGGAAGTTGTACAAAATCTGCATGAGGAATGACAATGATCACAGCTGGAGATGCATTGATTGTTACTATCTGTAGTTTGTACTACTAGGGAAAGAGCAACTAATTTAAAACTTCAAGCTGGTTTGGCAGTAGTACAAGATGAGTTCCTGTAGTTGTAAGCTGTGGTTTGCAGTGGTAATGTTAGGGGTAGGTCAGAAGACTGGATTACAGTCTACACTTCCAAATTTTTTAATTACTGTGTGCGGCAGTTAGTCAGTCTGGGAATATTCTGTGGACGTGATTCAAAATTTTATTTCAAAATTTTTCCTTCATGTTTTTCAAGCACTTTGATAAGGGTCCACATGCTTAGCAGAACTTTGGCATCAGCTTCACACCACTATTTCCCATACTTTGCCAACAAAACCAGCTACATGCCTCTGTAAGTGGCCAATAGGACACATGAGAGAGGGGTTATGTGGTTGTTGCTAGGCGCGTCATGGGGAGCAGAGAACATTTGAGTTGCTCTCTTGTGATCCAGCTTTCAAAACAGCTGATAGCTTCCTGCCATCTGCCTCTGTCTCTGTTCTCTTTGACCGGCCATCAGTTAGCTCAGACGTGAACCACCTTGTCTCTCTCTCTATTTATTTGTTTATTCAGCTAACACCCAGACTGGAGGACACCCTCACGGTCTAGTGTCTAGCCTTGACAAACCCTCCAATGTCCCAAGTACCAAGAACATAGTCAAAGTTTATTTTATTCAACTATTTTATTTTGCCCTCCTTTCTTACACCATTCCTCTCCCAACCTTGACCATGCCATCATCTGCATGCACCTGTGCAAATTGGTGTCGGAAGTCTGGGTCCACCACCATTTGATCTGAAGGGAACTCACATA
This sequence comes from Schistocerca gregaria, assembly GCF_023897955.1. Lineage (NCBI taxonomy): Eukaryota > Metazoa > Arthropoda > Insecta > Orthoptera > Acrididae > Schistocerca > Schistocerca gregaria. The sequence goes on from NC_064927.1 coordinate 435,982,700, forward strand.
ATTTTGGTGCACATTCAGTGTGGTGTGTTTGGTGAGAAAACATTGCCCCGATATTTCACCACAGACTTGTTGCAGTGGCACACCAGCAGTGTTGTCCGGAATGCAATGTAGCTGCACATTTTTTCACCTAATTGGAACAAAGTCCTGCCCGTAGCACACTGCCTGCTGGCCATTGTGCCCCGAGAGTCGAGCCATGAGTTAACTACGTGCGAGCCAGTGCCAGCGCAGAGCTGTGACTGCGTGCTGTCGCTGTGTCCTGGATGCCTCTACCACTGCTGTCTGCACACACCAGGTGCCCAAATTAGGCAAATAGTTAGTGCAACTCCCATGGTGTGGCTACCACTTGCCTGTGATAGGCCAAGAGCATGGGAAGCATTATATGGTCTTTGCAACATGATGCTGCCACAGGCACTGTCCCACTAAATGTCACGTGACTTCGCATGCCTTCTGCCAGCCCTGGCCAAGCTATGTGTTTCAGGTGACATGGCGCAACCACCACACTGTGCCACATTGTTTGCTGCAGGTCACGCCGTGGCCCATCTGCTGCCCAGCATCGTGCCAGCCTTCTGGGTCCGTAATATCTCGCCGCAACCTGCAGTCTGCCTGTTGCTGCTCCACCCGAGGATCCTGGCTTCAAGCCTGCGGTGACCCTACTTCGTCAATGTCGCTGATGGTCACCAGTGGCTCCACATCGTCTCAATGTAGGTGCCACGTGGGTATGGCCCACACCATCCGTGCGTGCATTGCTGCTGACACCCAACACACATCTTGTTGCACCATACTGCATCGCATTGGGTCTACCCGTTTCCTCAAAGCATCAACTTGTACATCACAATGGTGCTTCTGGTACCCAAGTTACGTAACTTTGTGACAATTTTATGTGGCTAATCATAGTGACAGTATCATCTATATGTGTAACAACTCTGCAGCTACTTAGATCTGTAGATAATCATTGACTGAAAATAATAACCTGATTGATAAACACTTGGGGTCTGTGAGTGGAATTGCAATGTATGAAATAAAGACTGGAAGTGTTGTGATTGTTTTCTGTTTCTGCAAATGAGCCAGCAACGGGGGATGTCAACAACATGCTGTACTTTTGTTTGAGAATTGTCTGTCAGTGATCTTAGTCATAGTTTAGACGGTTCAGATGTGGACTAGAATACAAATGCAGTAGGATTAAGAAAAATCAGAACACATTCACATATGACTTTATTTTATGAGACTAATGATTGCACTGAGTATTCTGAGACACTTCTGCTGGGATGAGGTTCATTACTGACTTCTTCAGAGCTGATATTGAAAAAGAAGAACATTTATTTGGCATGTATGTGACTTCATTGAACTGGCAACATTGCTTCTTTCACAAAAGGTTAATTATAATCAATGTTTTGAATATGAGGAATAAGGGGGAAGACACTGTCTGTAGGCAGCAGTATTCTGTAGGTGTACATTTGCTAAATGCTGCTTTTAAAGATGGCCTTGTGATAGTACTTCACATGTCCTCCAGGTCCTTGTAACTTACAAGATGTGGCTTAGTAACCATAGCGCATCTGAACCGGTAGTGGCACTTCCATCAGTTTTGTTTTTGTGTCACAATCCGTCCAGTACTAAAGGGGAAAATTTATGCAAAATAATAATAATAATAATAATAATTTCCACTAGATGGCTATCTAAGCAGCAGGATATGCAAAATAAAAGATGTGGATTATGTAGCTGTCCCTCAGTTTGTGCATAAGATGCTCGGCGTGACAGTCTCAAAGCAGGATGACGTGGTGTCGGTAAAAATCTTTTGCAAGGACAGTGACTGGAAAAAGATGTCAGTATGTCATCAAAAAAGATCTGGAGACAATGATTACAAAATTCAAAAAGACAGGTTCATTTGAAACGCAATGTGGCGGAGGGAGGACAACAACTGATCTGATGTCAGTAGAAGGTGTGGTGACAACAATGGAGGAGAGCTCAGCAGTGGTGTGCAAATGTGCAGTGCCCAGGGAACTGCCTGAACTTTCGACCTATGCTTGGGAGCATGGTTGCATAAAATTCAATGAAACATCCTCCGTTGCCACCCATACAGAATTACCCATGTTCAGGAGTTGTCTCATGGTGACCTGCCAGTAAGACAAATGTTTGGTGTAGAATTTCTTGCTCACATGGAAGTGGAAAATGATTGACTGTGGAACGTTCTGTGGACAAGGAACGACCATTTCCATCCCCAGTGACATGTCATTACCCAGAATTTCAGAATATGGGCAACAGAAAATTCATTTGCAAATCAACTGGTACCAATTCTTCTGGAAAGGTAACCATGTGGCACAGTTTGATGGCATTGTTTAACATTGACCATGTCAGTTTGTGGAGATGGGCACTGCTTGTCCTGTTACTTGTACTGTCACTGGTAAACATAATAAGAATCTTTTGTGTACCAACGTAATCCCACACCATCAGCTCCATAGAAGGTGTGGGTAGGATCTTTTTTTTTTTTTTGCAGGATGGTGCTCCTCCATACATGGCACATCCAGTGAAGCAGCTGTTGCAGAGGCATTTTGGAAATGCTAGAATTACAAGCCATCATTTCACAACAGCCTGGCCCTGCAGATCACCTAATCTTAATCTGTGTGACTTCTGGGTGTAGGGTTATCTGAAAGATGCGTGTTCAGTGCTCTGATTACAAATGTAGCTAAACTGAAGGCTCAAATAGTGCAACACATTCTGCACGTGACCTCTGGGATACTCTGCTTTGTTGTGGGACATGCTGTTTCTCGATTTCAACTTGTGGGAACAAACGGTGGACAGCATATTCAGCTGTCTTACACCAATCTCTCTGTAATTGAAAACTGATTTCATTGTTCCTTTTTGTTCAGTTTTTTGCCTTAGGACAGTTAACAACCAATTTTACCCATCCATTGTGGTACAACCTTGTGATGGTGGATGGGCATACCCAACAGAGCCACAACTGTTGGGTGCCAGACTTATGTGATCATGCACACTGAACAGTATGGTGGTTTAATGTGCAAGTTACATCATAGCCATTGTATCATGATTATCTGTCATTTGTACCTGAATCCATTTACGTTATGATGCTTACAGTGCCATCTAGGGGTAAAATTTTCATTATTCTTGTTTTATCTCCATAATATTGTGCCCTTCTCTGATAATATTCCATTCAAATTTGACATCATTCTGAGCAGTGGTTCTTCTTTTACATTCTTTTACAGTATTTTAAATCTGTAACTGTAATTATAATCACGCTGTACATAATAATAGCTGGTGTCTGCAGCTCCCTCTAAACACTGCATACCATGTCTAGCATTCCTTTTCTTTATATTGTCATAATGAAGTAATGGGGTCTTCATATTTTTCTACATCCACAACTTTCAGACTCTCATTAAAGTTTATTGTTTTGTATGTGATCTATGAATACATTCTTTTTAACAACTGGACTTCAAAGTTTATCAGTGGTGATTAATCCTTTCACTGCTGTTAGTATGTTAACTTGTCAGAAAAACGTATATATAGAATGAGGGGTATCATTTATTTGTGCCTGATGCTTTGTAAGTCTCCTGAAATTGAGAGATTACATTTTTGCTAAGCTAGCACACAGTGAATGAAACTGAAGATGTGAGTGAAAAAACTAGCAGGATCTATTCATGTGATTGAAATTCCAGATTCAGTTTTGAGAACCAACTTTTGTTCATTTTCCCACACTGTATTTGGAGAGTTGATCCATGTATCAAAATATGAAGAGCCAGGAAATCTAATTAAATAGATGAAGGCAGTTTGTACAGACCTGCCTGCTAGGATGAAACAACAGATTTCCAAGTCAGACATGCATCATTTTGTACCCATCTTTTTTAACGAGTCTGTGGGAACAACAACATCGGTGATCTGCAGAAGCTTTGAGGCAGACTCTCTCTATCCTGGAAATGCACTCTTGGACATTGTAGTGTGTGGACATGAACTGTTTTATGTATTGCATTTCCCTTAATATAGTAGTTGTCATATTCCGCACCTATGACGTGATTTACTTCCTGTCACCATAATGTACTGGAGTCGTACAACTGGTGACCCCGAGTATCGTATGCTATTTATTTGTGAGAATGTGCCCTTCCTGCATCCATTGACTCTTGAACCTTGTGAATCATGACACTATTCCACATACTTCACTAACAGTGAATATGGACAAAATGTACCTTATGCTTCGTGAGTGATAAAAACTGACAGTGATGCTCCACATTCCAGTGTTTTGCCAACAAACATGATTGCACAACAGTGATGTACAGTGAACAGTCTTCTTCTTGTTGCTGCACACCTGCCTTTGGTGCAACTTCTGCAGCCTCACATGAACATTTGCATCAGCTCGATCTGATTAATCTTCCAACTGCATTTCATTTTCATTTGCACACACCAGACTCATGCTCACTCGCCACGCATCATCTACCAAGAATGCTGCACGATGTCTTATTTTATCTGTGTTTCATACAGCCGGCTACATTACTGGCAGCTACACTGACTGTAAGTCAAAGATTCGCAACAAACACATCCAGGCTTCACAGCCTTACTGCCGTTACACTGTCCACCAGAAAAGCATATGGCATTACATCTCATGCTTCTGTCGTTCTGAACTGATAACCCTCAATTTTGGTTCACTATTGTGGAAAGCATCTTCACCACAAAAGCTGTTGTCACTGATGATATGAAATACAATACCTTACTCAGTCAGACAATCAAGCATTACTCAGTCAGACAATCAAGCAGACACCATTAATGGCAGCATTCATGCTCCCCCTCCAAGTGAAATCACCTGACAATGAAAACTACGCTCCTAGAGTGCTTATCAAATACACCCAAGGAGTACCTGCATCATGTATTATATGATGAATGTTTACAAGACGAAAGTCCATCCGTGTCAGCACGTCTGCCTAAAGATCTACCTGCACCTCATGTATGACAAGGCCTTACAGATGCTTTGGGTGAATAAACTACATGTGCAAGTTCAAATGTCAGTAGTAGTGAGTGAACATCAACCACTCAATGCATGTCTTCACCTGGCTCATCGAATTTTTCCATTTATTCAACTTCAACAATGGATCAAAACTACTATGCAATAACGGTGTCAGGTGCAATGCAGTACTGCTGTGAACCTGTCTGCATTCAGCCTCCAACCACCCCTGAGCACTTCCAACCACATCCAATGTTGACGTCACTATGTGCAGCACGGTCAGTGTCTTGAGTGTTGACAAAACAGACAATCCTAACATAGTTGCACCCATTGTGCCAATCACCGGGCATGTGCAGCCATGCTAGTGCTGGTATCATGTGCACTTCAGGGTTATTGCATGTAACTATTGATGGCCCTGTCAACATCCAAACTTGCTGCACAGCACATGAGGGGTGCCCCAGGCCGTGTCAGACACCTAAGTTGCCTCGGTCATCACGAAAACATCTCATGCTCCTCCACACATGATGCTTCTTTAAATAACTGACTATATATTCTTGACGAGAGCAGCAGCCTTCACTTTCTTATTGACACTGATTCTCAGGTCAATAGCTCACTGCCTTCACCTTGCCTACCAATGTCATATGCACCACAGCTCCAGTTGAAGGCCACCAGACTCTGCCGTTAACATTCATGGTTCTCAATCCTGAACACTCGACCAGGGATTCTCCATGCCATTCAGTTAGACATTCATTATTCCCAATTTCCTTTGAACTTTCCACCTTGTCCCCCCCCCCGCTGGTTATGGGTCAGTTAACACACTGGCCTTCCAGCTGTTCCATCATGGGAATTTATGATCCTACCACCTTGACAACATGCCACGACGGCATTGCCCAGTGAACGGATTGTGCAAACTCTATCACCTTTTTCCAAGGAGTACCTACTACAATGTGTTGGATACATTGAATGCATCAAGGACATTCAACAGCTCCAAATGCAAATTCAGGCAGAATGGACTCATCTCCAGGATGACAACCCAACACTTTACCACCATATCTGTGCAGATGAGGATGAACTTTCTGAGACATGCCATCTCATTGGGCACCTCCATCCTTCACCTCCTGCAGCTATAAGTGGACATGTGCTGGCCACGCACCACCACAAGTCACCTGACACACCTGCTGCACCCACAGAAGTATTATGGGTTAGTGACACACTTGCTGCTCGCACACTGCCCTGCCTATCAGTGCTGCTCCAGTCAGGACTTGTTAGATAAATCTGCGATGAAGAATGGAGCAGTGCATCAAATCAACACAACCCCTGGGTGCACGGTGAGTCAACGCCCTTGCAGACAAAACCTGATCATCTATAAAGGGTGTTACAAAAAGGTACGGCCAAGCTTTCAGGAAACATTCCTCGCACACAAAGAAAAAATATATGTTATGTGGACATGTGTCCGGAAACGCTTACTTTCCATGTTAGAGCTCATTTTATTACTTCTCTTCAAATCACATTAATCATGGAATGAAAACACACAGCAACAGAACGTACCAGCATGACTTCAAACACTTTGTTACAGGAAATGTTCAAACATCCTCCGTTAGCGAGGATACATGCATCCACCCTCCGTCGCATGGAATCCCTGATGTGCAGCCCTGGAGAATGGCGTATTGTATCACAGCCGTCCACAATATGAGCACGAAGAGTCTCTACATTTGGTACCGGGGTTGCGTAGACAAGAGCTTTCAAATGCCCCCATAAATGAAAGTCAAGAGGGTTGAGGTCAGGAGAGCGTGGAGGCCATGGAATTGGTCCACCTCTACCAATCCATCGGTCACCGAATCTGTTGTTGAGAAGTGTATGAACAATTCGACTGAAATGTGCAGGAGCTCCATTGTGCATGAACCACATGTTGTGCCGTAGTTGTAAATGCGTATGTTCTAGCAGCACAGGTAGAGTATCCCGTATGAAATCATGATAACGTGCTCCATTGAGCGTAGGTGGAAGAACGAAACTAAAATGACCTCTAACATGGAAATTAAGCATTTCCGGACACATGTCCACATAACATCTTTTCTTTATTTGTGTGTGAAGAATGTTTCCTGAAAGTTTGGCCGTACCTTTTTGTAACACCCTGTATATAGCAAAAGGTACAATTGATGAAATTCTTCAGGCAGGCATTGTATGTCCTTTAGACAGTTGCTGGGCCTCACCAGTTGGCCTTGTCCCAGAAAAAGATGGGTCTGGTCAGACTATTTGGTGATCATTGCTCCCTCAATGCTTGTACCATCAGAGACAATTACCCTGTACCTAACATACTGGATTTCATGCACTACCCACCAGTACTACAGTGTTCAATGTTGCAGACTGAAAAAATCCTTATTTACAGATCCCTCTGTGCCCATTGGATTCCGACAAGAGAGCTATGGAAAAAACAATGGAATGAGCATTTGGCGTCATTGGCCAGGAGGCCCCTCGCAGGGCGGGTCCGGCCATCTTGGTGGAGGTCTTATTACATTCGACACCACATTGGGCAACCTGCATGCCGGATGGGGACGAAATGATGATGAAGACAGCATAACACCCAGTCCCTGAGCAGAAAAAGTCCCCGACCCAGCTGGGTATCAAACCCGGGCCTGTAGGATGGCAATCCATCATGCTGACCACTCATCTATCAGGGCAAACACAAGAGAGCTGTAATTATGCCTTTCAGCCTGTGTGAGTTCCTCTATATGCCACACAGTCTGAAAAATGCTGCCCAAACATGGCAACAGTTTGTTGACAGTCTACTCCTCAAGTTCCCATTTTACTACATGTATCCTTAAGGCACACGAATATTGAAACTTCCTGGCAGATTAAAACTGTGTGTCGGACCGAGACTCGAACTTGGGACCTTTGCCTTTTGCAGGCAAGTGCTCTAGCAACTGAGCTACCCAAGGATGATTCACGCTCCATCCTCACAGCTTTACTTCTGCCAGTACCTCGTCTCCTACCTTCCAAACTTAACAGAAGCTCTCCTGCGAAACCTTGCAGAACTAGCACTCCTGAAAGAAAGGATATTGCGGAGACATGGCTTAACCACAGCCTGGGGGATGTTTCCAGAATGAGATTAAAACTGTGGTAGAGCACTTGCCCGTGAAAGGCAAAGATCCTGAGTTCGAGTCTCGGTCCAGCACACAGTTTTAATCTGCCAGGAAGTTTCATATCAGTGCACACTCCACTGCAGAGTGAAAATCTCATTTTGCATACAAATATTCTCACTCGCCTTCAGTACTCGCTCTGTATGGGTAGAGATATCAATCCTATACTGGAAGAACCAAATCTATCATTACACTCCTTTGCTACAGTGCAGTGGCATCACTGATGGGGATGCCTCATAGTTCTAGAAGGGAGAGATTGGCAGTTGGAGATTGTTGGTGTGAAGGGGTGAGTCGGTTGGGCCTGAGCGAGCCTGCAGGGCAGGTCCCAGAAGCTTGTGCTCTGCGCATCGCCCATAAGAAAGCAAGTTCATTTTGTCATGGCAGAATATTGTTAGAAGAGCTGGATCATGATTGCAGAGTGCATCCCAAGTGTATAAAAGTGACAATTTTTGAAGTCAGATTTAAATTTTGTATTGAGGGAATTGTTATATAATGAAAAGGTTATTATACAGTAATGCACTGACAATGGTAAACTCATACACACTTGAGATAAATCAGCGACTGCTTTGTACAGTGACTGCAATCAGAACCAGTAGGGACATGTACGTATTTAAAGGGAAATAAAATTAACTGTGTTGTACAAAAGTGTTCACATATTACAACCTCATCCTTATTAATAGTGTGTTCAGAAGGGACTGAATCATATACCAGTGTAAGAGGATAGAGAGGACATACATCTTAGGCTCATGGTCAGAACTGTAGTTATTGGTACACATACCTTGGGAGTAAGTTTGCCATTTATGAGGGTAATCCCAAAAGTAAGGTCTCCTATTTTTTTTATTTCTACAATGGTTTACATCAATTTACAGCTAGAACATTTAGCTATTTTTTGACATAATCACCATTTTTGTCGATGCATTTTTGTAGACACTGTGACAGTTTTTGTATTCCCATGTCATACCAGCTCACTGACATGCTGTTCAGAAAGTTATGAACCTCTTCTTTCACCTCGTCGTCGGAGCTGAATCTCTTTCCAGCCAGATGTTCTTTTAACCTAGGGAACAGGTGATAGTCACTGGGCACCAAGTCAGGACTATAGGGTGGGTGGGTGATTATGTTCCACTGAAACTGTTGCAGGAGAGCAACGGTTTGCCGAGCGATGTGTGGGTGAGCGTTGTCATGGAGAATGTGTATGCCCTTCCTCAACAGTCTTCTTCTCCAGTTCTGAATTGCCCGTTTGAGTTTTTTCAGAGTCTCACAGTACCCGTCAGCATTAATTGTGGTCCCAGCGATTCAGCTCTGATGACGAGGTGAAAGAAGAGGTTCATAACTTTCTGAACAGCATGGCGGCGAGCTGGTATGACATGGGCATACAAAAACTGCCACAGTGTCTACAAAAATGCATTGACAGAAATGGTGATTATGTCAAAAAATAGCTAAATGTTCAAGCTGTAAACTGATATAAACCATTGTAGAAATAAACAGGTCTATGTACTTATTAAAAAAATAGGAGACCTTACTTTTGGGATTACCCTCATATATGTGGTGATTTATTAATGTCTGAAGCCAACATTTTCTAACCAGCCAGGCTACAGCAAGAATTAATCATCTGTATTCATCGAAAAAAGCAATAAACAGTAGGGGCAGTTACATTTGGCAAGTATGACAGGACTGAACTATTTAAATGCTTTGGATGTAGATGTGGAGAGAAAAATAAGATAACAAAACAGTACCGAATTGTTCAGTCTCTGGAGGCATCATAGGAAGAGTGGAAAGACTGCAAGAACAGTTTTCAAACATTTGGATATAATGGAACAACTACTACAAGAAAGAAGAAGGGGCTGGGCGAGAGAACAACACAAAGAATCACACAGATGTCACATCACAATGAACAGCAGCCAGCAATACAACAGCCAGCAACAGCTGAAAATGCAGAATGTAAATGTTGCATGTTGCTGTAGCCCATTAACAAAAATTACTGCTGTGGAAATAGTTTAACAGTGCCCACCCTGTTAGCAGTGCAGTCTAACACACTGCTTTCTGGGCAGGAAGGTGTGCAGGTACCTGTTGAGTGTTGAGGTCCTGTGTGCTGGCCAGTCTGTGGATGGTTTTTAAGGCAGTTTTCCATCTGCCTCAGGGAATGTGGGCTGGTTCTCCTTATTTCGCCTCAGTTACTCTATGTCGGCGATTCTCAATTACTCTATGTCAGCAATTCCTGCGCAAACACTTGCTTCATGTACGCGTACACCATAATTACTCTACCACGCAAACATTGGGGCATTGGGGTTACACTCGTCTGATGTGAGATGTTCCCAGTGGAGGGGGGGGGAGTCCACTGGGGGCCGAACCACACAATAACCCTGGATAACCATGGGTTCGGTGTGGGGAGGTGGTGGGGTGAGTGGACTGCTGTAGCCTGTTGTGAGGTTGTGTACCACTGCGAGCTAAAACCGGGACGAAGCCTCTCCATTGTTTCTAGGTCCCCAGTTCCACAAAATACAATACAATACAATGCAGGAAAGGTCAGGAGGTGCCTAAAGCTGCATTTGGCAAAAAAGTGATATTTCTGAAATTTTAAACGTTGGCAGAAATTGTGTAATATTCAGGAAACATGTTAGTAAACTTTGTAGAGAAAGAAAAAAAAACTGTTACAAATAATAGCAGTGTTTGAAGAAATGTGAAGGGAACAAAAGGGAATTATTAAATAAATGTCCAAGAAACAAGAGGAAGTGTGGGGAAAATATGGACAAAAAACTGGAGAAACAAAAGGAAGAAATTAAAGTGTCAACGATAAAGAATATGGATAAGAAATTGAAGAAACACGAGGAGAATATCAAGAAAACATTTAAAATGTGGGAGGAAAGGATGGATGATACAATATGTAAGGAGGAAGAGACTGAAGCCAAGGAAAATCTGAAACAACAGTCTGAAACAATATTGGAAGAATTGGCTCAGGTGGAACAAGGAGGAGACAATGAAAATCTGAGTGCAACAGACAGTGCATGAATAAACATTGTGTTTCCAAGATGAAACTCATGAAGAAACTAAGGAAAAATGTATTGTGTATTGATTTTGTACATCAGATGTGGATACAATGTACGAATACAGATTGTGCTGAAGTTCGAAAACAGTGAAAGAAGAACAAGCAATATGGGTACTGATTGAACTAGAATAGTGCACACTAAAGAAGTGCAAAATACTTGTTTACCAAGTGGACAAGGGGTTAATAAAGGAGGCCCAAAGATGAATGTGTCTGCAGCAGAAGCAAAAAAAAAAAGGCCGCTAAAAACACAAAACAAGGTATTTAACACAGGTGGATGAAACAACGAAGAGCATGGTGAGCGTGAAAATAAATGTGAACGGTGGGGGATGAAAAGAGGGGCACAACTTCCAGTGAACAAGTGTTTCAGGATTGGCCTGACCTGAAACATATTTGGGGAGGCTGCTGTTGGGTTGGCTGAAGAGCCAACACCGTGTTACTAGTGGAGGCCGAAATGCAGGCGTTTTAGCTCACGCAGGCTGGCGTGAGGAAGGAAGAACTACACTGACGTGAGGTCTGGAACATGACAAGTGATGAGAATTCAGAAAGCGGATTTAATTAGTTTCATACTTAACTTTAATCCATTAATGATGAACGTCACTCTTGACGGTACATGATTCACAATGTTATCTGTTCAGAATACATTCTTGAAGAATATGGCGCCTTGCTAGGTTGCAGGAAATGACGTAACTGAAGGCCATGCTAAACTTTTGTCTCGGCAAATGAGAGCGTATGTGGACAGTGAACCATCGCTAACAAAGTCGGCTGTACAACCCGGGCGACTGCTAGGGAGTCTCTCTAGACTAGACCTGCTGTGTGACGGAGCTCGCTCTGCAATCACTGATAGTGGCGGCATGCGGATCCGACATATACTAATGGACCGCGGATGATTTAAAGGATACCACCTAGCAAGTGGGGTGTCTGGCGGTGACACCACAGCTGTGAACAACTAGAGACACAGACAAAAACATTTATGTAATAAAAGCAGAAAAATTAAGGGAAGAACAAGAAGGTATGTTAAAAGAAAATATCACAGTGAAAGATAAGGCAGTAATTACATCTAAATTGAGGTTAAAATATGTGAGCGTGTGACCAATGTTGGGGATGCATGAGGTGCCCCCCCCCCCCCCCCCCCCCCCCCCGCCCTCCCCCACGCTCCCTCTCTTGTGGGGCTGGTTGCATTGCCATATTACCATCTGCGCTGCCCCCACCAGTCAGCACGCACACTATTCGTCCATTTCTTTTGTCAGTCGACTCGACTGAATCAATTTATCAAATAGTTGCAGTGTGTCATCGTATTTTATATATTTCTGTCTGGCACATAGACAGCTACCACATACCTACGAGAAAAGTAGCGGCCATTCTAGTGAGCTCTATACGTTATTCTGTCTGGAATTTGTTTGAGAAAAGTCACGAATATTCTGCTGTTTTCTTGTACAGAGAAACTTCAATACATAGCGTTATAAATACGGACAACTCGCTTAACTGAACTACCATTATTTGAAGAAGAATCACTCTTGGTGATTAAAAAGAGACCAATGGGAGAGATTCTTCAATACAAGCAAATGAGCATAGACGCCCTTAATGATTGTGATTCTCTTATCCAAGTGTTGTCTGTTTGCCCTAGATCTGACTATCCTACTTTGCTTGTCACCCTGCATCTATTGCTACAGTAGAAAGAAGTTTTACAACATTGCGGAGTAAAAAGACATGGCTGAGGTCGACAATGAAGAAGGACGGCTTAGATATGTTGAACGTTCACTCTAACATTGATTGTCCCATTGACAATGTAATTAACCAATTTTCCAGGATGAATAAGTGCATAGAATTCATCATTTAAGGAAGAGAACCACAATTGTAACTTTTTTATGGCATAAGATGGCTTTGTCTTGTATATGTGTATAATCAGTTTAAATGTTGTTGTTGTTGTGGTCTTCAGTCCTGAGACTGGTTTGATGCAGCTCTCCATGCTACTCTATCCTGTGCAAGCCTCTTCATCTCCCAGTACCCACTGCAACCTACATCCTTCTGAATCTGTGTAGTGTAGTCATCTCTTGGTCTCCCTCTATGATTTTTACCCTCCACGCTGCCCTCCAACACTAAATTGGTGATCCCTTGATGCCTCAGAACATGTCCTACCAACCGATCCCTTCTTCTGGTCAAGTTGTGCCACAAACTTCTCTTCTCCCCAATCCTATTCAATACTTCCTCATTAGTTATGTGATCTACCCATCTAATCTTCAGCATTCTTCTATAGCACCAAGCTTCTGTTCTCTTCTTGTCCAAACTATTTATCGTCCATGTTTCACTTCCATACACTGCTACACTCCATACAAATACTTTCAGAAACGACTTCCTGACACTTAAATCTATACTCGATGTTAACAAATTTCTCTTCTTCAGAAACGCTTTCCTTGCCATTGCCAGTCTACATTGTATATCCTCTCTACTTCCACCATCATCAGTTATATTGCTCCCCAAATAGCAAAACTCCTTTACTACTTTAAGTGTCTCATTTCCTAATCTAATTCCCTCAGCATCACCCGATTGAATTTGACTACATTCCATTATCCTCGTTTTGCTTTTGTTAAAGTTCATCTTATATCCTCCTTTCAAGACACTGTCCATTCCGTTCAACTGCTCTTCCAAGTCCTTTGCTGTCTCTGACAGAATTACAATGTCATCGGCGAACCTCAAAGTTTTTATTTCTTCTCCATGGATTTTAATACCTACTCTGAACTTTTCTTTTGTTTCCTTCACTGCTTGCTCAATATACAGATTGAATAACACCGAGGACAGGCTACAACCCTGTCTCACTCCCTTCCCAACCACTGCTTCCTTTCATGCCCCTCGACTCTTATGACTGCCATCTGGTTTCTGTACAAATTGTAAATAGCCTTTCGCTCCCTGTATTTTACCCCTGCCATCTTCAGAATTTGAAAGAGAGTATTCCAGTCAACATTGTCAAAAGCTTTCTATAAGTCTACAAATGCTAGAAACATAGGTTTGCCCTACCTTAATCTAGCTTCTGAGATAAGTCGTAGGGTCAGTATTGCCTCACGTGTTCCAACATACAAACTGATCTTCCCCAAGGTTGGATTCTACTAGTTTTTCCATTCGTCTGTAAAGAATTCGTGTTAGTATTTTGCAGCTGTGACTTATTAAACTAGCAGGTCGGTAATTTTCACATCTGTCAACACCTGCTTTCTTTGGGATTGGAATTATTATATTCTTCTTGAAGTCTGAGGGTATTTCACCAGTCTCATACATCTTGCTCACCAGATGGTACAGTTTTGTCTGGACTGGCTCTCCCAAGGCCGTCAGCAGTTCCAATGGAATGTTTTCTACTCCGGGGGCCTTGTTCCGACTCGGGTCTTTCAGTGCTCTGTCAAACTCTTCACGCAGTATCTTATCTCCCATTTCATCTTTATCTACATCCTCTTCCATTTCCATAATATTGTCCCCAAGTATATCGCCCTTGTATAGACCCTCTATATACTCCTTCCACCTTTCTGCTTTCCCTTCTTTGCTTAGAACTGGGTTTCCATCTGAGCTCTTGATATTCATACAAGTGGTTCTCTTAGCTCCAAAGGTCCCTTTAATTTTCCTGTAGGCAGTATCTATCTTACCCCTAGTGAGATAAGCCTCTACATCCTTACATTTGTCCTCTAGCCATCCCTGCTTAGCCATTTTGCACTTCCTGTCGATCTCATTTTTGAGACGTTTGTATTCTTTTTTGCCTGCTTCATTTACTGCATTTTTATATTTTCTCCTTTCATCAATTAAATTCAATATTTCTTTTGTTACCCAAGGATTTCTACTAGTCCTCATCTTTTTACTTACTTGATCCTCTGCTGCCTTCACTACTTCATCCCTCAAAGCTACCCATTCTTCTTCTACTGTATTTCTTTCCCCCATTCCTGTCAATTGTTCCCTTATGCTCTCCCTGAAACTCTGTACAACCTCTGGTTCTTTCAGTTTATCCAGGTCCCATCTCCTTAAACTCCCACCTTTTTGCAGTTTCTTTAGTTTTAATCTACAGGTCATAACCAATAGGTTGTGGTCAGAGTCCACATCTGCCCCTGTAAATGTCTTACAATTTAAAACCTGGTTCCTAAATCTCTGTCTTACCATTATATAATCTATCTGAAACCTGTCAGTATCTCCAGGCTTCTTCCATGTATACAGCCTTCTATTATGATTCTTGAACCAAATGTTACCTATGATTAAGTTGTGCTCTGTGCAAAATTCTACCAGGGGGCTTCCTCTTTCATTTCTTTGCCCCAGTCCACATTCACCTACTATGTTTCCTTCTCTCCCTTTTCCTACTACCGAATTCCAGACACCCATGACTATTAAATTTTCGTCTCCCTTCACTATCTGAATAACTTCTTTGATTTCATCATACATTTCATCAATTTCTTCGTCATCTGCAGAGCTAGATGTCATATAAACTTGTACTACTGTAGTAGGTGTGGGCTTCGTATCTATCTTGGCCACAATAATGCGTTCACTATGCTGTTTGTAGTAGCTTACCCGCATTCCTATTTTCCTATTCATTATTAAACCTACTCCTGCATTATCCCTATTTGATTTTGCGTTTATAACCCTGTAGTCACCTGACCAGAAGTCTTGTTCCTCCTGCCACCGAACTTTACTAATTCCCACTGTATCTAACTTTAAACTATCCATTTCCCTTTTTAAATTTTCTAACCTACCTGCCCGATTAACGGATCTGACATTCCACGCTGCAATCTATAGAATGCCAGTTTTCTTTCTCCTGATAACGACATCCTCTTGAGTAGCCCCCGCCCGGAGATCCGAATGGGGGACTATTTTACCTCCGGAATATTTTACCCAAGAGGACGCCATCATCATTTAATCATACAGTAAAGCTGCATGCCCTTGGGAAAAATTACGGCCGCAGTTTCCCCTTGCTTTCAGCCGTTTGCAGTGCCAGCACAGCAAGGCTGTTTTGGTTATTGTTACAAGGCCAGATCAGTCAATCATCCAGACTGTTGCCCCTGCAACTACTGAAAAGGCTGCTGCCCCTTTTCAGGAACAATACGTTTGTCTGGCCTCTCAACAGATACCCCTCCATTGTTGTTGCACCTACGGTGCGGCTCTCTGTATCGCTGAGGCACACAAGCCTTCCCACCAACGGCAAGGTCCATGGTTCATGGGGGGTTTAAATAAAGCTTTCTTAAACTTTGCTTGTGACTCAATTATTTTTTATTATGGTAAAAGTAAAGGTAGCTCCAGATATCTTTAGCACCCCCTCCTTGAGGTTTTTCTCTATCCCCCACTGTGTGTGACTAAATCATTAGTCAACTTAGGAATACAGCTGCGTGCCACAGCAAACAATATATATAATAAATTATTGAAATCCGGAGATGTAATACCGAGTTTACCCATTACTGGATTCAAAATCAAATGAGCTGTGGGTGAATATGGGAAAACAAGTCATTCGTGACTCTGATTGGTTCACAGAGCACAATGTAGAGATAGATTATGGGTGAAATGAAATGAGGCTATATGACAAAGAAAAAAGTAATATTTAGTGAGAAAATGACAGTAGACAGAATACCAGGTGTTTTCCTGCAATTACCAATTAGTGGCTTGTGAATGGAAAGTAGAAGAGGAGAATTTAATAAATCCTAAGCAAAGTGATGTATCTCCAATTAGTGCAGGAGCAGCAAATGAGTTGAAATGGAAAGCAATAAACAGCAAAATAAATGCAATTTTTAACATAGGGGTTGTAGCAGCTGGAAAGCTATTCCCATTTATTAAAAGATTCAGGGAGGTTTTTGTAAATATACCACAAATAATAACAGGCACACCATGCCACATATAAAATTAAAACTTTATAAACCATATTTCAAGCCACGTTATCCAATTCCACATGCCTGAGAAAGAAGCAGAAGAAAAAGAATTGCAAGAAATGCTGAATATAGGGCTAATAGAGATGGCTCAAAACCAGTAGAATAGGCCCTTTAGTCATTGTGAAAAGAAAAAAGTAATTCACAATG
Source organism: Schistocerca gregaria (assembly GCF_023897955.1). Lineage (NCBI taxonomy): Eukaryota > Metazoa > Arthropoda > Insecta > Orthoptera > Acrididae > Schistocerca > Schistocerca gregaria. The sequence continues at coordinate 435,999,848 of NC_064927.1, forward strand.
TCAAAAAAGTAAGACCTTGTTGTAATAGATGTGACTGTCAGGAATAAACAGTGTCAGTAAAGGACAATTAGACGGAGATATGTTTCTCTGAAGGACAGTGATTTATTAAACAATGATAAAGAAGTGTTGCATGTGTAAGCTTGTGTTGTGAATTAGTTAAGGTTGGTTTGAATGTATTCAGTTACACTGCCAGTTAGACTGTTGCTTTAAAGTACAGCGATTCTTTTAGAATAGCTAGGGTGAGTTCAGCACTTGTGGCACTTGTTAGGAGGTGTGGCAGGAGTGGGCAGCTATAGAGAATTTATGAGAAGAAGCTGTGGTTCACACAAAGTAATGTGCTGTTTCATGTCAAGAGCCCATGATGCGAGGTGCTGCATTTAACTGTGGAGTGGTGCAGCAGAGAGCGGCCTGCCCATTTGGAAGGCTTCAGGTGGTGCCTGAACGAGCCAACAGGAAGGGGAGAATTCAGCCAACAAGTGGATGCCTTCAGCAAGCATAGACATTTACCGCATCAGCTACAACAGCAGGTGTGGATCAGCTATAGACAGCTTGCTTACTTGTTGCATATGTAACATAATTCTACACCATGGCAGCTTGTGAGAAGCATGAGTTTGCTGCATATCACAGTGGTTAAGTGTCATCATGTGCACAGATCCTGTGTGATATTCCTGTAGTGTGTCCCTGTGGATTTATCTGTGCAGTGCAAAGATGTGCTCAAGAATTTACGAAATCACTTCTTATCTGTGGTACTTTTTTCTCTTTCTCTTTGCAACAGACTCAAATTTTAAATCTATGCCTTGTTCATGTTAACTGAATTAAAAAAGAAATAATAATAATAATAATAATAACTTTCTATGTTGTTGTTGTTGTTGTCTTCAGTCCTGAGACTGGTTTGATGCAGCTCTCCATGCTACTCTATCCTCTGCAAGCTTCTTTATCTCCCAGTACCTACTGCAACCTACATCCTTCTGAATCTGCTTAGTGTATTCATCTCTTGGTCTCCTTCTACGATTTTTACCCTCCACTCTGCCCTCCAATGCTAAATTTGTGATCCCTTGATGCCTCAAAACATGTCCTGCCAACTGACCCCTTCTTCTAGTCAAGTTGTGCCAGAAACTTCTCTTCTCCCCAATCCTATTCAATACCTGCTCATTAGTTACATGATCTATCCACCTTATCTTCAGCATTCTTCTGTAGCAGCACATTTTGAAAGCTTCTATTCTCTTCTTGTCCAAACGAGTTATCGTCCATGTTTCACTTCCATACATGGCTACACTCCAAACAAATACTTTCAGAAACGACTTCCTGATACATAAATCTATATTCGATGGTAACAAATTTCTCTTCTTCAGAAACGCTTTCCTTGCCATTGCCAGTCTACATTTTATATCCTCTCTACTTCGACCATCATCAGTTATTTTACTTCCTAAATAGCAAAACTCCTTTACTACTTTAAGTGCCTCATTTCCTAATCTAATTCCCTCAGCATCACCCGATTGAATTTGACTACATTCCATTATCCTCGTTTTGCTTTTGTTAAAGTTCATCTTATATCCTCCTTTCAAGACACTGTCCATTCCTTTCAACTGCTCTTCCAGGTCCTTTGCTGTCTCTGACAGAATTACAATGTCATCGGCGAACCTCAAAGTTTTTACTTCTTCTCCATGAATTTTAATACCTACTCCGAATTTTTCTTTTGTTTCCTTTACTGCTTGCTCAATATACAGATTGAATAACATCGGGGAGAGGCTACAACCCTGTCTCACTCCTTTCCCAACCACTGCTTCCCTTTCATGCCCCTCAAGTCTTATGACTGCCATCTGGTTTCTGTACAAATTGTAAATAGCCTTTCGCTCCCTGTATTTTACCCCTGCCACCTTCAGAATTTGAAAGAGTATTCCAGTCAACATTGTTAAAAGCTTTCTCTAAGTCTACAGATGCTAGAAACATAGGTTTGCCTTTTCTTAATCTTTCTTCTAAAATAAGTCGTAAGGTCAGTATTGCCTCACGTGTTCCAACATTTCTACGGAATCCAAACTGATCTTCCCCGAGGTACGCATCTACCAGTTTTTCCATTCGTCTGTTAAGGATTCGCGTTAGTATTTTGCAGCTGTGACTTATTAAACTGATAGTTCGGTAACTTTCACATCTGTCAGCACCTGCTTTCTTTGGGATTGGAATTATTATATTCTTCTTGAAGTCTGAGGGTATTTTGCCTGTCTCATACATCTTGCTCACCAGCTGGTAGAGTTTTGTTATGACTGGCTCTCCCAAGGCCGTCAGTAGTTCTAATGGAATGTTGTCTACTCTGGGGGCCTTGTTTCGACTCAGGTCTTTCAGTGCTCTGTCAAACTCTTCATGCAGTATCTTATCTCCCATTTCGTCTTCGTCTACATCCTCTTCAATTTCCATAATACTATCCTCAAGTACATCGCCCTTGTATAAACCTTCTATATACTCCTTCCACCTTTCTGCCTTCCCTTCTTTGCTTAGAACTGGGTTGCCATCTGAGCTCTTGATATTCATGCACGTGGTTCTCTTCTCTCCAAAGGTCTCTTTAATTTTCCTGTAGGCAGTATCTTTCTATAACATGTAGATTTAGTTAAAGTTTATCAATTTATAAATTTTTTGCCATGCAATAAAGCTTTTGTCACTGAAAATAGGCACCTGATTCGGACTATTTGGTTAAAGTAAATAACGAAGTGTCGGGTGAAGAATTTTGAGAAATATGTTTCTGTGTATCTTCCTTTCACCAAAGACTTTCATAGTTCATGAATTTTGAAATGGCCTGTGAGTGATATGTAAGCGGAATTTTCAATTTTGTCTTGTGGTGTGAAGAACTTTAGGGGATGTACGGCTATGTATTCTCTTTCAGCGCGAAATTTTATATTTCATAAATTTGGAAATGGATTTAAACAAAATCTAATCGCAATCTTCAGTTTGTGCAAAAATTCTTGAAAAATGTGTTGCTATGCATTTATCTTTCAGCAAGGACTTTTTATATTTTATGTAATGTACATTTGCAATTTGTACAGAAACCAGATGGCAGTTATAAGAGTCGAGGGGCATGAAAAGAAAGCAGTGGTTGGGAAGGGAGTGGGACAGGATTGTAGCCTCTCCCCGATGTTATTCAATCTGTATATTGAACAAGCAGTAAAGGAAACAAAAGAAAAATTCGGAGTAGGAATTAAAATCCATGGAGAAGAAATAAAAACTTTGAGATACGCTGATGACATTATAATTCTGTCAGAGACAGCACAGGACCTGGAAGAGCAGCTGAACGGAATGGACAGTGTCTTGAAAGGAGGATATAAGATGAACATCAACTCAAGCAAAATGAGGATAATGGAATGTAGTCGAATTAACTCGAGTGATGCTGTGGGAATTAGATCAGGAAATGAGACAATTGAAGCAGTAGATTAGTTTTGCTATTTGGGGAGCAAAATAACTGATGATGGTTGAAGTAGAGTGGATATAAAATGTAGACTGGCAATGGCATGGAAAACGTTTCTGAGGAAGAGAAATTTGTTAACACCGAGTATAGATTTAAGTGTCAAGAAGTCATTTCTGAAAGCACTTGTATGGAGTGTAGCCATGTATGGAAGTGAAATGTGGATGATAAATGGTTTAGACAAGAAGAGAATAGAAGCTTTCAAAATGTGGTGCTACAGAAGAATGCTGAAGATTAGATGGGTAGCTCCACATAACTAATGAGGAGGTTATAAAAATGCTGAAGATTAGATGGGTAGCTCCACATAACTAATGAGGAGGTCATCATCATCATTTAAGACTGATTATGCCTTTTAGCGTTCAGTCTGGAGCATAGTCCCCCTTATAAAATTCCTCCATGATCCCCTATTCAGTGCTAATATTGGTGCCTCTTCTGATGTTAAGCCTATTACTTCAAAATCATTCTTAACCAAATCCAGGTACCTTCTCCTTGGTCTGCCCCGACTCCTCCTACCCTCTACTGCTGAATCCATGAGTCTCTTGGGTAACCTTGCTTCTCCCATGCTTTTAACATGACCCTACCATCTAAGCCTGTTCGCCCTGACTGCTACATCTATAGAGTTCATTCCCAGTTTTTCTTTGATCTCCTCATTGTGGACTCCCTCCTGCCATTGTTCCCATCTACTACTACTTGCATTCATCCTAGGTACTTTCATATCCGTAACCTCAACCTTATTGATAAGGTGACCTGAATCCACCCAGCTTTCACTCCCATACAACAAAGTTGGTCGAAAGATTGAACGGTGCACAGATAACTTAGTCTTGGTACTGACTTCCTTCTTGCAGAAGAGAGTAGATCGTAGCTGAGCACTCATTGCATTAGCTTTACTACAGCTTGCTTCCAGTTCTTTCACTATGTTACCATCCTGTGAGAATATGCATCCTAAGTAGTTGAAACCGTCCACCTGTTCTAAATTTGTTTCTCCTATTTGGCACTCAATCCGTTTATATCTCTTTTCCATTGACATTACTTTCGTTTTGGAGATGCTAATCTTCATGCCATAGTCCTTACATTTCTGATCTAGCTCTGAAATATTACTTTGCAAACTTTAAATAGAATCTGTCATCACAACTAAGTCATCAGCATTTGCAAGACTGCTTATTTTGTGTTCACATATCTTAATCTCACCCAGCCAGTCTATTGTTTTCAACATATGATCCATAAATAATATGAACAACAGTGGAGACAGGTTGCAGCCTTGTCTCACCCCTGAACTTACTCTGAACCATGAACTCAATTTACCGTCAACTCTAACTGCTGCCTGACTATCCATGTAAAGACCTTTAATTGCTTGCAAAAGTTTGCCTCCTATTCCATAATCTCGTAGAACAGACAATAACTTACTCCTAGAAACCTGGTCATATGCCTTTTCTAGATCTATAAGGCATAGATACAATTCCCTGTTCCACTCATAACACTTCTCCATTATTTGCTGCAAGCTAAAGATCTGGCCCTGACAACCTCTAAGAGGCCTAAACCCACACTGATTTTCATCCAATTGGTCCTCATCTAATACTCGCACTTTCCTTTCAACAATACCTGAGAAGATTTTAACCACAACGCCGATTAAAGAGATACCTCTGTAGTTGTTACAATCTTTTCTGTTTCCATGTTTAAAGATTGGTGTGATTTACTGCTTTTGTCCAGTCTGATGGAACCTGTCCTGACTCCCAGGCCATTTCAGTTAACCTGTGTAGCCATCTAAGACCTGACATTCCATTGTATTTGATGAGTTCTGTCTTAATTTCATCCACACCAGCTGCTTCATTGCACTGCAATCTATTGACCATTTTCTCCACTTCCTCAAATGTGATCCTATTTCCATCGTCATTCCTATCCTATTGTACATCGAAATCTGAAACATTACTGATCGTATTTCCAACTACATTGAGCAACTCTGAAAATATTCCCGCCATCTACCCAAGGAATCCACAGGATTCACCAGCAGTTTTCCTGACCTGTCCAAAATACTTGTCATTTCCTTCTTACCTCCCTTTCGAAGACTGCTAATTACTCTCCAGAATGGTTTTCCAGCAGCTTGACCCAAAATTTCCAACCTGTTTCCAAAGTCTTCCCAAGATTTCTTCTTGGATGCTGCAATTATCTGTTTGGCTTTGTTTCTTTCTTCAACATAACTTTCTCTGTCTACCTGAGTTCTAGTATGTAGCCATATTTGATACGCCTCCTTTTTCCTTTTACAGGCTGCCTTGACTGTGTCATTCCACCAAGCTATTTCCTTCATGCTATCTTTACACACTACTGTTCCAAGACATTCTTTAGCCACTTCTAGTACTGTGTCCCTGTACCTTGTCCATTCCTTTTCCAATGACTGTAATTGACTACATTCAACTAACTGGTACCTTTCTAAGATCACTCTTATGTACTTGTGCCTGATTTCCTTATCCTGAAGTTTCTCCACTCTTATCCTCCTACATATGGACCTGCACTTTCGGCCTCACAATACCAATTTCACTGCAGATTAAATAATGATCAGTGTCATCAAAGAATCCCCTGAATACATGTGTGTCCCTCACAGCCTCCCTGAATTCCTGATCTGTTATTATATATTCAATGACAGATCTGGTTCCCTTGCCTTCCCAAGTACACCGGTGAATGTTCTTATGTTTAAAAAAAGGAGTTTGTGATTACTAAGCCCATACTGGCACAGAAATCCAAGAGTTGTTTCCCGTTCCTGTTGGCCTCCATATCCTCTCCAACTTTACCCATAACCTTTTCATACCCTTCTGTTCGATTTCCAATCCTGGCATTAAAATCACCCATGAGCAGAACACTGTCCTTGTCCTTTACTACATCACTGAGTGCATCATAAAACCTATCCATCTTATCTTGATCTGTCCCTTCACAATGTGAATATACTGACACAATCCTAATTTTCTTGCTAGACACTGTCAAATCTATCCATATCAGTCTTTCGTTTACATACCTTATTGCAACTACGCTGGGTTCCATTTCTTTCCTGATGTAAAGCCCTACACCTGATTGTGCTATTCCTGCTTTGACTCATGACAGGTAGACCTTGTATTCTCCCACTTCCTCTTCTTTCTCACCCCTTACCCGAATGTCACTAACAGCTAAAATGTCCAGCCTCATCTTACTTGCAGCCTCTGCCAGCTCTACCTTCTTTCCAGAGTAGCCCCCATTGATATTAATAGCTCCCCATCTCATTACCATTTGTTTGCCAAGTCGTATCATAGGAGTCCCTGGTTTGTCAGTTAGAGGTGGGACTCCGTCATCACCTCCAAAGGTCCGAGGCATTTTGCTCTGATTGTTGCCAGCATCATATTTAAAGTACCAGGGAAGTAGGTTGCTAGCCTTACTTACCCCGAGTCCCATTGAGTTTTACCCCTAACGGTTGAGGGACTAACCGGTGGATTTGGTAGTCTTTGCCGTATGAGCACAAAGGTGACCACGACTCAGAATATGTCCGAGATGCCCAGCCTTATTCCAAAGTAACTGTATCCCGACTGTCGGGACCACTTACTTGGCCACTCATACGTTGCCCGTGGTTCATGAACTAGGACATGACAACAGGAACGCACACCATGAGGAGGTATTGAATAGAATTGGAGAGAAGAAAAATTTGCGGCACAACTTGACTAGAAAAAGGGATCGGTTGGTAGGGCATATTCTGAGGCATCAAGGGATCACCAATTTATTTTAGAGGGCAGCATGGAGGGTAACAATCGTAGAGGGAGACCAAGACATGAATACACTAGAGAGATTCAGAAGTATGTAGGTTGTATTAGGTACTGGGAGATGAAGAAGCTCACACAGGATAGAATAGCATGTAGAGCTGCATCAAACCAGTCTCTGTACTGAAGACCACAACAACAACATGTAATGTGAAGTGGACTTAATTGTAATCTGCAGTATGATCTTATCCTGCTTGAATAAGTCTATACATTATGAAACTGAATATGCCTTTGTAAATGTCAGAAACTAGTAGAGATGAATGGATGACATAAGGGTGAAGTATTAATTTGGAAAAAAGAAAAGGAAAGACCATGCTGCCAAGCTATGGGGGAATCATTGCCAATTTCAATTACACTCAGTTAATGGGGAACTCCTTTTTTCAGTAATCGAGGAAATTTTTTTACTTTTTTCTTTCACAAATCCTTGTTTCACATGGATTTTGAAAACATTTAGTTGGGGGTGTAAGGGTACATACATCACTCCTTTACTGGAAGGACTGAATCTACCCTTATGCTCCTTTGTTAAACCACAGTGACATTGCTGATGGTGATTCCCTGCAGTTCTAGATGGGACAGATTGGTGTCTGGAGATCATTGGCATGAATTAGTGACTTAGTTGAGTCTGAGCACGCTTGCAGGGCATCTGCACATCACGCCTAAAAATGCGTATTAGTTTTGTGATATTCCAGACTATTGTCAGTAGACCTGGAGCGTGATTGCAGAGCAGATCCCAACTGTATCAGAGCAGATCCCAATTGTATAAAAGTGATAATTTTGAAGTCAGATTTAAATTCTGTATTGAAGGAATTGTTACATAATGAAAATGTGATTGTACAGTAATGAACTGGCAATGGCAGACTCATACAGGATTCAGGTAAATGAGAGACTGCATTTGTAGAGTGAGTGCAATTAGAACCAGTAGAGACATGTTACAAATATTGAAACCAGGATAAAATTAGCTGTGTTGTAGAAAAGTGTTCATATATTATGACCTCTTCATTAATAATAGTGGAAGGAGCAGAATCATAGAACATTGTGGGAGAACAGATAGCACATGCCTCATATGCTCATGGTCACAACATCCACATGTACTTCAGGAGTAAGTTTGCCCGCTATATCTGACTATTTAGTAATGTCTGATGCCAGAATTTTCCAAGCAGCCAGACTACAGTATTAAACACTTATGTATATCCAAAAGAAGCAATAAAATAGTAGGGTTGGCTTACAATTCAGCTCACCTCGAACAGGTTCCCAGTGCACTGGCCGATAATGGTGCTGTGATAAACAATGACACGTCAACTTTGCCAAATGCAAGTGGGTTGGCTGAGAGGTGTGCCATGTTAGACCATGCAATTACGATAAACCCTGTGTCTGTGTGGCGCATTGGTTAATACAACTACCTAGAAGCAGGAGATCCCAGGTTTGAATGCCGTTCCAGCATGCATTTTCACTTGTTGCTGCACACAAATTCCCACTACAACTGATATTAGTAGTCCCTTTCCTTTCTCCCCCAGCATAGCTGCGGATTCTACATGGTGTCTGTTCTTTAAGACATTCCCAAAATGATACAGACATCAGATCTGTACTGGAAGCATCGAATCTACTCTTATGTTCCTCTGTTACAGCACAGTGGCATTGCTGATGCGAATGCCTTATAGTTCTATATGGGAGAGATTGGTATCTGGATATTGTTGGTGCGAAGGAGTGAGTCAGTCAAGCCTGAGCATGCCTCCTAAAGAACAGACACCTCGCATTCATATAAATGCAAGTGACATTTATAGGCCATGTTCTGGATGCCTCGGGTATCTCACCCACTACTGAGTGCATAGAGCTCATTTGCGACCTCCACCTACCACAAATTTCACCATTTTGTAGGAATGATTAATTTCTACTGTTGCCATCTGTCCCACGCAGACCCTCCAGGCCCATTCCCCCAAGTGATAAATTTATGCAGTTGCTGAATATTCAGCGAGGCTTCGAACTCATCAAAGGATTCCCTTGTGCAGACTGTCACCTTGGCGTGTCCCATCCCCATTGAGAAACTCTCAATTACTGCAGGTGTTAGTGACTTGGCCATTGACACTTTATTGCAGTGTGTCCCAACAGCCCCTGCACTTCTTTTCCCACAAGCTTACACAACTGCAATGCAAATGGTCCACTTTTGTCAGAGAACTCTTAGCAATCTATGAAGCTGTGCACTATTTTTGAGAGACATCAAAGGATCTCTCTCAGGAACACTGCCGATACACACTATCCCAATCCCCCAAAGGCGAGTGCAGTAGATGATACAGACATTTGGAATACATTGCACAATACACAACTGACGCCCAGCACGGAAAAGGTACTGGCAATGTTATAGCTAACTACCACTCATGCCTTGGCACTATTTTTGCACACATTGATTATGAGGAATTTGCACAGGGACAACATAATGAGCAGCATCTTCAAGATCTACTGAATGATCCCACGATAAACCTTTGCACTGAACCCAGGCTCATACCGGGTGCTACTGTGTTACACATCACAGAATTGGACACGTTCTCGCCACTCAACCTTTCTGCCACTTAATCTTTGAGCAATATCACAACCTTACACATCCTGCTTGCACGTGCTGAAGCATGACCACACACCTTATCACCAAGCAATTGGCTGAACATCAAGAAATACTGTAAGTTGTGGACAAAAGCATGTGTTCTCTGTCAACAAGGCAAAACCTCATGACGCACCCAGCCCCCTTTCGACCACTTTATCGAAGGTTCGATTCCAGTATACACTCATCTACCTCATAGGCATCCTGCCTCTCTTAGCTGGCTACCTTTCTAACCTGCCAGTCATTGACGATGGGTGGAGGTGACCCCCTTCCAGACATTACAGCAAAAACTGTTGCAAATGGTCTCGGGTCTACTTAGTTCACTCATTTCTGATGCCCCTAGTCCATCACCAAGCACCTGGAGATATCGTTTGAATCATTTTTATTTCATGAACTTCACAACTTGTGCAGCATCGCTTGCTATATAACAACTGCATATCATAGACAAAGTAGTGGGCTCATTGACAGGTGGCACCATAACTTCAAGTAGGCCCTAATGTGTCACGGAGTTGACTAGACTGACACCCTCCCCTGGTTTGTTCTAGGTGCGCACAGCTCATAAACGTGACCCGGATGCCTCCCTTGCCGAGCTGCCGTGTAGTGAGACATCGTCCCTCCCGGGCAATTTTGTTTTGCACAAACTTCCCTCTGTGAAAACTTCTCTGCCCTCTCTTGTTGACTGAATGAGAAGGCCCAGCTCTTGACTCAGCGTACCTCTCTCCCCTCCCCTCACTCTACGCCAAAAATTTTCATCTCTAAAGAGCTTATGGACTGCAAATATGTCATGCTTCTTGATGACACAATACATGTGGCCCTTCACCTACCTTATTCGGGCCCCCATGGAGTGCTTCATCACAATACTCACGCATTCAACCCAGCATACATAGAAAATACGTGATCTGGGTTTTGTCAGTTTTTATACACTGCTTTAATGTGCTGTAACCACACACCTCACAAATTCTCACTACTGTATTAAAATACCATACTGGAGACTTTAAAGGACAGCAAAGAAGGCAGAAAGCAATTTTACCAATTTCTGTAAATATTGTGTAAACTAAAGGAAATAGCTGTCTTATGTGTGACACATAGAAACACGTAACAGAAAACTATTCATACTAAGCTTTCATGCTCTTGCTCATTCTCTAGTAGAAGCACACAGACACCCAAAAGCACATGCCCATGGCCATAGCTAGACTCACTGTAGCCACAGGCACGTGTGTTTGTTCTCTGTGTTGTTAAGTGTGTGAATGTGTGCGCTTCCACTAGAAAAAGCTCTTGCTCAAAAGCTTGTGTAAATAGTTTTGTGTGTGCCACACATCAGTCAGCTATAGGTGAGTGGTTACCTTTCCTTTATGTTACATATTACTCCATCCACGAATTTCCATGGTTGTTATAAATATTGTGTGTTTATGATGTCACAACACAGTAGCAGAACCCTTGAACACTGGCATTAAAGGCTACTTCTGCTTAGTGGTAGTCATAATGTACAAGGAAGTGCACGGAGAAACGACAAATGTATACCACAGCTACTTCGTGACTGTTAGTAACCATACCACCTAAAGCTAGTGGAAAAATCTATGAGCCAAAGCAGCGTTTTGTCTAAAACAAAGAGCATTAAGAACTGATTTCTCAATATAATTTTTGAGTGCATTGTGAGTGTGTCACACCAGATATTCTAATAAAAAAATAAATAAATAATAAAGAAAGTCTACAATTGCATTCCACGAGATCCATTAAGCAGTTCAGCCATAGTTGCCAGACCCAAACGAACTTTCCAACCACAGATAACAAGGATGAATCGAGTACGAATTTGTCTTACTTAGCTATTCACATTAGGTGATACATATTCATTCAAAGATCAATGATATCCTGTATGTATTTTTCAAATTCATAGCCTTTTTCAGAGGTGGGGTATACAAAATAATTTATGGGGCCTGATCAAACAAATGAGAATTTTGTAACTTGCAGGGTTTTCATTGACAGTTTACTGAAAGACAAATCTAAGAAACTGGGCCAAGTCTGTGCACTAGCAGCTTTTGTGTTGAAGGTAAAATCTGAGTTGTCCATTGGTAGGTCCTCAAAGCATTTCATTGTTTATGGTATATAGATTTTTGTCATAACTACAACTGATCCTAACAAACTGAATTAATATTTAAGTTGGCACTAGCTAAATTGTTTGAAACAAAACCACAAGACATCATTAGAGGCTGTAAGACACAGACAGCAAGCTGAACTGTTTCTGCATGTCCAATCAATGGTTGGTTTGCAATATCAGGTGCTGCCTAATATAAGAAGTTGCTGAAAAGTAAAGACTCAAAATTTTTTTAAATGGAAGCTCTTTGCTTTTAAAAGAAAACAAACTTTATTGACAGTCTACAACTTTATTCTTCACACCTACATATTTGGAGCCCTCTGCCATCAGAAGGCTCTGAATTGTAACATGGAGGCAAGTAATGTAACTTATGTCAGTGTGTGAATCTAGTTTCAAATTTAAAAGGTTCCTCTACACATGAAGCACCGACTTCTACAGCACGACAATGCCAAACACACACAAGCGCTGTGTCATCTGCAGAATCTGACGCCTTGGGTTCACTGTCGTCAATCATCATCCATACAGTCCCAAATTAGTCGAAAACTTAAAGAACTTCACTTTGTCATTGATGAAGCAATGCAATCAGAGATGAAGCTCTGGCTTCGTCAACAAAGTCAAACATCCTACAGTGAAAGTATCAACAAACTGACCACTTGTTGGAGAAATGTGGTCATGGCCTGTGTAACTATGTTGAGAAATAAATACACAGACATGAAGAATAAAGCTGTACAATGTTAATAATGTGTTTTGTTTAGAAAGCCTTACGAGTTTTCACAAGCTACTGTAACTGTCTAGTGCATAGTTCCACTATGTTTGGTATGGATAGGGTTGCATTCATATGCGAGCTGAGTTGGTAACCTTTCACTCACAGCTCTGGGTGATGCTGCATTCGGCCATGAAGCTCGAGGCTATTGCCAACAGCATTAATACGGCAGGGCAGAAGTGGGAATCCGAAGGATATCCACCCATCCCCCATGTCCTCTTATCAGTCCACAACTGTGGCTGCTTCTGTAGCTGCCTACATTGAGGGTGACCATCATCTGTGACAGTGGGAGATCGTTTCAAGGTGTGGCAGGCAGCGTTAAGACATTCCAGGCGGCTGATCGAAAGGCCTCTATGGTCTGTCTAACAAAAGGTTTCAGGCATTATCTGTGGCCAGTCAAAATCCTCAGCCAGATTCAGTCACACGCCCTATTTCAAAGGAAGCCTCTCGGTCTGCAAGATTTGAGCATTCACAGAGAGTAGGATTACTGGTAGTTGGGAGCTCCAGGGCCATGTGTTTAATAAAGCACCTTAGGGATACGGCTGCCATGAGAGGAGGAACACCAGTGTGCATAAAGGTGTGTATAATTCCTGATGTGCAACAGGTACTTCCAGATGCCACGAAGGGCACAGAGTGTAGGCAACTGCAGTTGGTAGCTCATTTAGGAAATAATGATGCAAGTTGCTTTGAAGTGGAAGAGATTCTCTCTAGTTCTGACTGTCTTAATTGATAAAGACTGCCAGTCTTGCTTGTGAGATGGAGGCAGTACTCTCATCTGTAGCACCATCAACAGGACCGATAGCGGAATGGCCGAGCGGAAGGTCTGAATTAGAGGCTCAGATGCTTCTCAGATACTGTAAGACCCAGATTCTTCATCTTGTACAGTATGTTCATGAAGTTTCAGGTTCCATGTCATAGGTCAGGGGTGTACTACATACAGGAAGCAGTGTGCTCCCTGCTGCCGTTGGATAAGCAGCTGCCAGCAGAAAGTCGTATACTCCTAGCTCACTTATTTGTTACACAGTTTAATTCTTAATTTCTTTGCATGTTTTTGGTACTTGCATTGTTTAATTCATAAATTTTGGGCGTATTATAGTATTTGAGAGTTGTAGCATCGCGTTTTTGTACCTGAATAGTGTAAAATCGCGTAGTCTCCTTCCGCCGCCAAGCAGTGTGTCAGCAGTGAGCAAGTAGCAGCATTACTGCATTTACTAGGCAATCTTGTATTTTAATAAACGTTTAAATTTTATGTCGATTTGTTTGTGCTCTCTGTAGATTAGTTCAGATGTTCTTTGCACAACAGTTTTTAGCATGGATAGGGACTGCAACTGCTGTGTTCGGATGCAGGCTGAGTTGGCGTCCCTTCGCTCCCAGCTTAAGGCAGTGTGGCCAGCTCGTCCTACCCATCCCCCGATCGGACTACGGCTGTGGCTGCCCGGGATACTGCACACATTGAGGCTGATCCCTCACTTGTGGTAGGGTGGGAGATCGTCTCAAGGTGTGGTAGGGGGCGAAAGACATTCCGGAGGGCTAAACGGAAGGCCTCTCTAGTTTGTCTGACAAACTGGTTTCAGGCTCTGTCTCAGGCTGATACTGATCTTCGGCCAGACATGGCTGCTTGTCCTGTTCCAGAGGTTGCCCCTCAGTCTGCAAGATTCGGGCGGTCGCAGAGAGTGGGCTTACTGGTAGTTGGGAGCTCCAACGTCAGGTGCGTAATGGAGCCCCTTATGGATATGGCAGCAAGAGAGGGGAAGAAAACCAATGTGCACTCCGTGTGCATACCGGCGGGAGTCATTATGGATGTGGAAAGGGTCCTTCCGGAGGGTACAGGGTGCATCCATCTGCAGGTGGTCGCTCATGTTGGCACCAATGATGTGTGTTGCTATGGATTGGAGGAAATCCCCTCTGGCTTCCAGTGGCTATCTGATTTGGTGAAGACTGCCAGTCTCGCTAGCGGAACGAAAGCACAGTTCACCATCTGCAGCATCGTCCGTCGACAGGACTGACTGCGGACCTTTGGTACAGAGCCGAGTGGAGCATCTGAATCAGAGGCTGAAATGGTTCTGCGACCGTGTGGGCTGCAGATTCCTCGACTTGCGCCATAGGGTGGTGGGGTTTCGGGTTCCGCTGGATAGGTCAGGAGTCCCTACACACAGCAGGCGGCTACAAGGGTAGCAGGGGCTGTGTGGCGTGGACTGGGCGGTTTTTTAGGTTAGATGGCCTCGGACAAGTACAGAAAAGGCAACAGCCTCAAAGGGTGCGGGGCAAAGTCAGGACATGCGGGGACCAAGCAGCAATCGGTATTGTAATTGTAAACTGTCAAAGCTGCACTGGTAAAGTACCGGGAACTTCAAGCGCTGATAGAACGCACCAAAGCTGAAATCGTTATAGGTACAGAAAGGTGGCTGAAGGCAGAGATAAATTCTGCAGAAATTTTTACAAAGGCACAGACGGTGTTTGGAAAGGATATATTGCATGCAACCGGTGGTGGCGTGTTTGTCGCTGTTAGTAGTAGTTTATCCTGTAGTGAAGTAGAAGTGGATAGTTCCTGTGAATTATTATGGGTGGAGGTTACACTCAACAACCGAGCTAGGTTAATAATTGGTTCCCTTTACCGACCTCCCGACTCAGCAGCATTAGTAGCAGAACAACTGAGAGAAAATTTGGAATACATTTCACATAAATTTTCTCAGCATGTTATAGTCTTAGGTGGAGATTTCAATTTACCAGATATAGACTGGGACACTGAGATGTTTAGGACGGGTGGTAGGGACAGAGCATCGAGTGACATTATATTGAGTGCACTATCCGAAAATTACCTTGAGCAGTTAAACAGAGAACTAACTCGTGGAGACATCATCTTGGACCTACTGATAACAAACAGACCCGAACTTTTCGGCTCTGTAAGTGCAGAACAGGAAATCAGCGATCATAAGGCCGTTGGAGCATCCCTGAATATGGAAGTTAATGGGAATACAAAAAAAGGGAGGAAGGTTTATCTGTTTCGCAAGAGTAATAGAAGGCAGATTTCAGACTACCTAACAGATCAAAATGAAAATATCTGTTCCGACACTGACAACGTTGAGTGTTTATGGAATAAGTTCAAGGCAATCGTAAAATGTGTTTTAGACAGGTACATGCAGAGTAAAACTGCGAGGGACGGTAAAAACCCACCGTGGTTCAACAACAAAGTTAGGAAACTACTGCGAAAGCAAAGAGAGCTTCACTCCAAGTTTAAACGCAGCCAAAACCTCTCAGACAAACAGAACCTAAACGATGTCAAAGTTAGCGTAAGGAGGGCTATGCGTGAAGCGTTCAGTGAATTCGAAAGTAAAATTCTATGCAGTGACTTGACAGAAAATCCTAGGAAGTTCTGGTCTTACGTTAAATCAGTAAGCGGCTCGAAACAGCATATCCAGACACTCCAGGATGATGATGGCATTGAAACAGAGGGTGACACGCCTAAAGCTGAAATACTAAACACCTTTTTCCAAAGCTGTTTCACAGAGGAAGACCGCACAGCAGTTCCTTCTCTAAAACCTCGCACATACGAAAAAATGGCTGACATCGAAATAAGTGTCCAAGGAATAGAAAAGCAACTGGAATCACTCAACAGAGGAAAGTCCACTGGACCTGACGGGATACCAAATCGATTATACACAGAGTACGCGAAAGAACTTGCCCCCCTTCTGACAGCCATGTACCGCAAGTCTCTAGAGGAACGGAAGGTTCCAAATGATTGGAAAAGAGCACAGGTAGTCCCAGTCTTCAAGAAGGGTCGTCGAGCAGATGCGCAAAACTATAGACCTAAACTCTGATGTCGATCTGTTGTAGAATTTTAGAACATGTATTTTGCTCTAGTATTATGTCGTTTTTGGAAACCCAGAATCTACTCTGTACGAATCAACATGGATTCCGGAAACAGCGATCGTGTGGGACCCAACTTGCTTTATTTGTTCATGAGACACAGAAAATATTAGATACAGGCTCCCGGGTAGATGCCATTTTCCTTGACTTCCGGAAGGCGTTCGATACAGTTCCGTACTGTCGCCTGACAAACAAGTAAGAGCCTCCTGAATATCAGACCAACTGTGTGGCTGGATTGAAGAGTTTTTAGCAAACAGAACACAGCATGTTGTTCTTAATGGAGAGACGTCTACAGACGTTAAAGTAACCTCTGGCGTGCCACAGTGAAGTGTTATGGGACCATTGCTTTTCACAACATACATAAATGACCTAGTAGATAGTGTCGGACGTTCCCTGCGGCTTTTCACGGATGATGCTGTAGTATACAGAGAAGTTGCAGCATTAGAAAATTGCAGCGAAATGCAGGAAGATCAGCAGCGGATAGGCACTTGGTGCAGGGAGTGGCAACTGACCCTTAACATAGACAAATGTAATGTATTGCGAACACATAGAAAGAAGGATCCTTTATTGTATGATTACATGATAGCGGAACAAACACTGGTAGCAGTTACTTCTGTAAAATATCTGGGAGTATGCGTGCGGACGATTTGAAGTGGAATTATCATATAAAATTAATTGTTGGTAAGGCGGGTACCAGGTTGAGATTCATTGGGAGAGTCCTTGGAAAATGTAGTCCATCAAGAAAGGAGGTGGCTTACAAAACACTCGTTCGACTTATACTTGAATATTACTCATCAGTGTGGGATGCGTAGGTCGGGGTGACAGAGGAGATAGAGAAGATCCAAAGAAGAGCGGCGCGTTTCGTCACAGGGTTATTTGGTAACCATGATAGCGTTATGGAGATGTTTAGCAAACTGAAGTGGCAGACTCTGCAAGAGAGGCGCTCTGCATCACTGTGTAGCTTGCTCGCCAGGTTTCGAGAGGGTGCGTTTCTGGATGACGTATCGAATATATTGCTTCCCCCTACTTATACTTCCAGAGGAGATCACAAATGTAAAATTATAGAGATTCGAGCGCACACGGAGGATTTCCTGCAGTCGTTCTTCTCGCGAACCATACGTGACTGGAACAGAAAACTGAGGTAATGACGGTGGCACGAAAAGTGCCCTCCGCCACACACCGTTGGGTGGCTTGCAGAATATAAATGTAGAGGTAGATACACAAGTAGCGGGGTGTGTGTTGAGAGTGAAATGGGTGGAGGGTCTGTGCTTCAGTCTCAAAGAGTACAGGACAAAAACAGGATGAGGACACACATACCAACAATCAGTATTGTAAACTGTTGAAACTGTGTACACAAATATCCGGAGCTGCAAATGCTAATAGAAAGTACTGAAGCTCAAATTGTTACAAGCATGGAAAGCTGAAAATTTTACAAAGGACATAATGATGTTCAGAAAGGATTGTTGCTGTACTAATCAGTTTATCTTTTAGTGAAATTAAAATAGATACTTCCTACAATTTAGTACGGGTAGAAATTATACTTGACAATAGAAATAAATTACTAATTGGTTCCTTTACTGATCCCTTGATTCAAATTATAAATTGCTGAAGAGGTCAAAGAAAACTTTAGACTCATTTCAAATAGGTACCCCATTCGCACAATTATAGCTGGTGGGGATTTAAATCAACACCTGATAAGTTGGCTAAAATACACATTTAAACTTGGTGGTAGGCATCAAACTTAGTCTCAAATCACTCTAAATGCTTTATCCAAATATTATTTTGAACAGTTAGTTCAGGAACCCTCTCGAAGTGTAAATGGTTGTAAAAACATATTTGACCTCTTGGCAACAAATAATGCTGAGCAAGTAGTGAGCACTATGATGGATACAATAATTAAAACTTTCACTGCGGCATCGGTGCAGGCGCGCAACTCTCAAGTGCGGCCCGGCAACGTGCGAGTGCGGGTCAGTAACTGTGAAACGGCAGGTACCACTCGGAGCCGATGCTCCTAAGCACACCTGTGCTACAGGCTGATGTCAAGACCTTGTAAGATATGTAGGATCACGTTCTATACTGACTTGATGATGACACCCTAGATGCATTACTTTTTCGTTGTCGATTTCCACACAATCGTCGTGATCCGTATCGTCAGATTCTGACCTGTCACGAAACAGATTCGAAAGCTGTGCTTCTACGCTATCACCACACTGCAATTATTCTTTAGCCTCTAAATGACTATCTCCGTGGTATGCCTCGTCCTCACTAGACAGAAAATCACTGTTGTCTAGTAAACTAAGTAACTTTTCCTGTGTCAGTTTAACACTTTTCCTGCTCCTTTTCACATTAGAAGGTCCAGGTGGTTCATTAACCGCCATTACGAACAATATCCGTTCGATAACTGACCACACAAAACAAAAGTTTACACGCTTTGATGCAGCAACTAGACAGTCATCCGACAGTGAGCGCAGACGCTTATCAGCGTCAGCCACACTGGCTTGTGGCTTGTTGTGATGCTTATGAGTGTCAGCCACAGCGAAAGTGTCAATGACCAAAATGTCATTGTAGCATGACTCAACACCATATCCAAATTCATCACGAACAAACGCAAAATATTTACTAAAAAAAAAAAAAAAAATTCACTTGCTGCCTGTCTAAGAGTCTTCAAACCTTCCAAAGTTAGTTAGTTTAGAACAGATGTGGCTTAAATTCAAAGTAACAGTATTGGCATTAAATGAGAAATTTATACCAAACAATTAGAAAACAAAGTATAGATAGCCTACCGCATGGTACACTAGGCAGGTCGGAACATTACCAGAAAAGGAGGAAAAGAAAGAAAAAGATTGCCAAAGTTAAAAGAATGCAAAATCTCCATGAGTGGTGAGGGTTTACTGAAGCCAAAGCTTGGCCATGGACTTCAGTGAGATATGCTTTTATTAGTTTAGTTTCTGCAACAAAATTGTCTCGAAATCTGGCAGAAAACCTATAGTCTCGTATGTAAAGTATACCAGTAGCAAGACACAATCAGTACACTCACTGCATGACAGGGTGATGCCACTGAAGACAGTGCCAATATGACACAGTTACTAAACAACTAAGTAAATAATCAAAAATTCTGATCAGTAACAGATGCCAATAAAAATTGCAAAAGTAGATATCCTTGGCATACTGAAGCAGTTTATATCACTTGATAAAGGCAAGCCTTCTGGTTCAGATTGTATACTAATTAGTTTCCTTTCAGTGTACAGTGGTACTGTAGCTCCATACTGATGTATCATATACAACTTCTTGCTCGACTACAGATTTGTACCTAAAGATTGGAATATTGCAAAACACTGATAGCCAAGAAAGGAAGTAAGAGTTATCAGTTTAATTACATGCCCATATTACTAATGTTGATTAACAGTAGGATTTTGGAATATATACAGTGTTTGAACATGGAGTTATCTCTAAGGAAACGATATATTGACATGTGTCCAACACAGGTTCAGAAAATATTGTTCTTATGAAACACAACTAGCTCTTTATTCTCACAGAGTAATGAGTGTTATTAATGGGGGATGTCAAATTGACTCCATATTTTTTTTTTAGATTTCAAATGCGTGTGAATTCCTAAGGGACCAAACTGCTGAGGTCACCTGTAAATTTTTTTAAGAAGGCTTTTGACATCGTTCCCCGTAAGACACTTAAAATCACATTGCTTGCCTATAGAGTATTGTCTCAGTTGTACGACTGCATTTGTTATTTCCTGTCAGAAAGGTCACTGTTTGTAGTAACTGACGGAACGTTGAGTAAAACTGAAGTGACCTGGCATTCCCCACAGAAGTGCTATAGGCACTCTGCTGTTACTAATCTACATAAACAATTTAGGAGACATTATGCACAGTGCTCTTGCTTTTATTGTTTGCAGGTGATGCTGTAATTTACTGTATCGTAAAGTCATCTGATCAAAACCCAATTAAAAAATGACAGACAATATGCATATGTTATGAAAAATGGCAACTGATTCTAAATAAAGGAAACTGAGTTTACCCATATGAGTATTAAAAGAAATACTAAATTTCAGTTCCACAATAAATCACACAGATCTAAAGGCTGTCTGTTTATAGGAATTACAACTACGAATAGAGAGAATGTTGTGCGGAAGGCAAACCACAGACTTATTTGGCAGAACCCTTATAAGATGCAACAGGTCTACTATACCTATACTACACTTCATTCATCCTTTGCTAGAGTACTGTTGTGCAGTATGGGATCCCTACAAGATAGGATTGACAGGATATTGAAAAAGTCTGAAGACAGGCAGTTCGTTTGGCTGTCATGGATATGATATGAGAGTCACGCGTGGAAATCATTAAAAACAAAGGCTTTTTGTTGCACCAATGTCGTTTCATGAAATTTCCATCATCTAGTTTCTTCAGTCACTCAATCACACCATTGTGCATGCATGCATGCAAGTTCAAGTAGCCAATCAGACAGGGTGTCACCAAATACGTTCATTTTGTTTCCTAAAATCTATCAGAGAGCAGTTAAAAAAAATAAAAAATTGACATAAGATGTTAGTAGGGATCGGATCGAACCCAACCCAAAGGCTGAGCAGTCTCTTACAATGTCTTCTATGCTACGAGAACTAATATTAAACACATCTAGCGGGCCATTTTAATTTGTATACACAACTTCCCAATTGGCTAACTACAATGCTAATTAACTCTGAAACAGTGCAGTGTATCAAATTTTTTTCTTAATTATTTCTCAGCATGACCTGCCCTGCAACATCCCCAAAAGATTTTTTTTCTTCCAGACTGTTTCTGGCCACCCTGTAGATAATTGTGCAGCATCGCACTGACATATTACAGAGTTTTTAGTGGAACAAAAGACTCCTACTTACCACAAGGAAGCAGTCACAGACAGGCATAATGAAAAATAAGACTAGGAATGTTCAGCTTTTGAACCATGGCTGTCAAAATTTCTTAACTGATCATGCTTATTCTCACAGTACTGTGGTACACAGGTTCTTTTGACCTGGTTCATTAATGTTTTGATCACTGTTGCTTGGGATGGCTACTGGAATTTGTGTGAATTTATCAGTGGGCTTTCTGTAGACTGTACCCTGAAGTTCAAGTGAAGTTTTTTTTAGAACCTGTATGTCCAATAATTCTAATGTCTCCAGAAATGGAAGACTAAACATTAGGCGGAGAAATCTCCTTTGGTACACAGCCAAACCTCAAACTAAACTTCCTAGCAGATGGTAAATGAGATAATTTGCTGATTCCAGAAGCTATGGACCATAATTTGGCAATGGATGAAGAAAAGTTAATGATACTGTTAATAAAAATAAGGCTACTGATATCTTTGCTTGCAGGGATAAAACTGCCCTTACAACAAAACAGCAATAATCACTAATTCTACACAGTTTTACAATAATTAAATCTGTGCCTATGAATGAGGGAACTTTAGTTCCTCACTTAAGTGCATTGAATCACTACATTTTTTAAGAACAATGAATTATGAATGTTTACTTTTTCGGATGACAGAATGCAACTTGAAATGAGGGCTTAATTTATGTAAGTCATACAGGGTTTGTTAATAAGGTATAAACAACACATTTCTTTCTTCTCAAAACTTTATGTACATCAGTTTTCTACCACTTTACAATGACAATGACATTTCAAAAGAAAAACAAGAAAACACTGGGAACAATGCCTGGCACAAACTCATTACAATTTTCAACTGTTTCAATGTAATCAATGCTGATAACTGAAAATCATCAATAATGATGAAATTCTATA
This sequence comes from Schistocerca gregaria, assembly GCF_023897955.1. Classification (NCBI taxonomy): domain Eukaryota; kingdom Metazoa; phylum Arthropoda; class Insecta; order Orthoptera; family Acrididae; genus Schistocerca; species Schistocerca gregaria. The sequence goes on from NC_064927.1 coordinate 436,022,173, forward strand.
CTACAGTCTTCTGTATTTTCCTCTGGACTATCAGCACCAACTACAATCACCGCAGTGTTACTGTTCGCACTCACAAGTATTAACATTAGTAAGATTTCTACAATATACGCTGAATTTGGTGTGCTCTGGCCCAACATCTGTGCCATTTTCATAAATATTTATATACACATTTATGTACATTATACAGCTGCTCTCTCCGTCACTATAATACATCATCAAAATGTCGTTCTTCTAATACTTTTACTCTATTTTATTTGAAGCAATTTACAGAAAAAGCAGAATATAGCTACACAATTTTCTTCCTATAATGTATCAGTCATGGTCAATCACCCAAGAAACAGATCTCTTATTTCCACAACAATGTACAGTAATCGAAAATATATTTATCACACATTTGTACTTTCATTCAAAATACATACACACACACTTCACTGAACACATGGCCAAACAAGTGCTACAAAATTACTTAGCACAAAACATCACACAAAGCTTTAAAACAGTCTTATATTTTGTCCCTGAAGAAAACCATAATGGAACAGTTTGTTTTCTGTCAACTGGAAACATGTTTGTTGCTTACTGCAATCATAAAAATATTTCCTCAGGCAGCACTGAGCGAAAGAACAAGTCATGGCAGTTTTGTTTAATGTACACACGCATTCAAAATACAAAGGAAAATGAAAGTTTGTAAATCAAGATAAACAACAACATTTTAAAACTTTTTAAGGAATGTCAGTCATAATCACCTCAATTACTTCAAAGAATTTCAACAACATTGAAGAGCAACAATGAAGTAGCATCAAATACAGACAATATTCAGTCGTGCAGAATGTCATTACACTAGAGAACAGTATCGATACAACTTGTTCCACTTTCATACCCAAAAGTATTCTGCTGCTGTTCTTGACAAATTATTACAAGAGTAACCTAACATCACATCAACTTATTATAATAACATTTTAAACTGCATGCAGTTAAGGTAACCTTTTCATTCAACTACAGTTTCTGTGCATGTGTTATAACTGCATGCCTGTGTCTGACATAATGAACTTTGAATATTTAACTATGATAATGAAATACTGCTACACATGCTGAAGTAGAACATGTTCAGTAAAATCAAATTAATGGACTGGAAACATAATAGGCCTCTCAAACCTTTATGTGATGTCTGAAATTTACAGAATATTTAATGCAACTCCTGCACTTAACTCTCTCAACTGATTTGCAAGAAACTGTGCTCACTTATGTAGGAATTCAACAGCTACCATAAGCTTCAGAGCAATTTTCACACATCTGCTCAACACAAAAAATTTAAAATTTTTAAAGTCCTATTCAAGTTGCTTACAATAAAAGTTAAACTCTCATAAGACTAATCACTGTGTTAACATTGGTCTGAACAGAGTGAAGAGTTCTGTAGCACACACTTCAACAGTAGCATTCACATTTACAAAAATTCAGTCTTCTTCTTGGGTTACTTCCACTGCAAGGGATAACAGTTTATGTAAGTAACTTTCATAATATAAACTAAGAAAATTTACAAAATAAGTAGTATAATGCTTAATCACCAGACTTTAAACACATTTGTGTGTCACATGTATAAAGGAAATAAGACCGCATCACCACTACACACAGCACGTTTCTATCTACACAAAAATGTGCACAAGCATATGCACACTCCCCCCCCCCCCCCCCCCCCCACACACACACACGTCAAACTACTAAACTTTCCAGCACCGAAGTTTTCCCCACATTGTGATGATGTCTAACCAATATCTACAGAACTGTTTACTCTTTGGAAGAGATTCTGCACGACAGACTGCACCAGCCTGGGACATAATGAAGTAAATGACAGCAACGAGAAGACAGGTACTAGTTGTGTACGGCAGCGGCAGCTGCAGACTGCTGCAGCCGTTCCAGTTCCTCAAGGCTCAAGACATTTGGAGTTGATGGCACAGGGGGCATATTAGGCAACTGGCCTGCACGTGCTTGGGCCAGCAACTCTGGAGAAAACCAGCGAGCCAACTGGTTACTGGTTGGGGAAGTTGACCTGTTCTGCTGAGGAATTGCACTGTTCCGTGTTACGAGCTGCTGAACTTGTTGTTGCGGCTGTTGCTGGGATGGTCGCTGCAGTCCTCCGGCCAACCGTGACTCTGCAACTGTGCCTAACACATCATTTAAAAGGTAATGTTCATATCACAAATGAAGGATGTCAGTCACAGAGAAACAAAAAATGAATGGAAAAACTACAGAAGCAAACAGAATAACTGTCAGAACTATTACAAAAGATGTTCCCTTGGCATATAGGAATGTCACTGGCAAAATCTATCCTCAGACCAACTTCCACAGATACAATAAACTTCACCAGGTAATGATACCATCTTTGGATTACAATGAAATGAAAGATTTTATGAGGTATTTTGAAGTTCTACTGATTTAGACATCTGTAGTTCAACAACAGAACTTACATTTATATTAGGGAAAAATCCATCCATATCTACACACAGTTTAGTAATCTCTACACATTTCTGTTTAAAGTATCATTTAAAAGGAAAACAAGTGAATAAATAATGTTAAGATGAAAACCTGTCTCTTCCCTGTAGTAACCGATTTAAAAAAAAAAAAAAAAAAAAAAAAAAAAAAAAAAAAAAAAATTGGTTCTCTGTTTAAACGCGCACCCGCACACGCACACATCTTAACAATAATTTGATCTATTTTATAAACATGATGAGTGCTGAGCACTATTACTTAGTAACTGATGGGAGGGGTGGGAGGAGGGTGGGAGGAGGAAGGTGGGGCGGAGGAGGAGGAGGAGGAAACATTAATGGTAGTGAATGGAACAGCTACACCTTTGTTACCAGGGCAATTTGTAGCTGATTAGAAAGACAAGTACCTATGTTCAGCAGGATTTCTTGTACTGGTAAACAGGACGATGGCCACGGCCTGTGACACTGATTTGAAAGTGTCTCAAGATAGTAATACTTAAATTACAGCAAGATTGCCATATTTCTTATGATGGGAGAGTTTAAAAGCCTAAGAGTTCCAAAACTGAAAATTTATTTGAACATAGGTAGTTTAGAAGTAACGGTAACAACTCAAGCAACACTAGAGGTGTTTCTTCGTCAACCAGCACACAACCACGACAATAGTTCGATACCTTTTGGACAAAAACAGATCTATACTATTTGGTTAGTAGTTAGACAACTACATTATTTACACTCTGCCAGAACTTTTCATATAATTTGAAAATATACTTAAACCGTGTTATAATAGCTGCTGCTAAGGGCCCATTACCAAACTACTTTCAATTACATACCATTCCAATAAATGTCTTTTTGCTTTGGATGTGGAGGAGGGCAAGAGCAGATGGCACATTAAGTGATTATACTGAAATGATAGTATAATCTAACTCATCAAGACCCCTACTATGAAAATAGACAGCTATCACAATTATAATTGTGATAATGTTGTTTTCGGTGTGTTCTAGGACGAGACAAAATGAAACACCATTAGTGGCACTGACAACCCTCATACATAGAAATTTATTCTTCCAGCTTCGAATTTCTTGGACATGCCAGCTTTGCATCCAAAAAACCTAGCACTGTTTTTCAAATTTAAATTTTTTTCCCATGCCAGCTGAAGAGACTAAAGTTCAGCATGCAAATGAGTGAAATTAGTCTCCATCATCAACATTAAGACAAAGAACCAGCCTTGTGCAATTAAATATCTTCTGTAATTACCTGGCTTTGAAGTGTTGCGCCCTGTATTATAGTTTTGGTTGGGCAAAATCTGTTGCACAGCAGGACTGATGTTTCGTTGCTGCTGCTGCGACTGCTGATAGCCTACCAGCTGAGCTTGCAGTGTTTGAGCTTGCAAGAGAACACAGTCATCAGTTGCCATGATATTTATTGTTAATCTACATATGTCTTACAACTTAAAAATATAAAGTAACTTGAAAAATTGAATGTGTAATTTCATCATTTCTGATTCCAGGAAATGAGTTTTCCAAAGCACACTTGCGATTCATTTCTCGCCCGAGTCACTTTATCTGTGTCAGCCCGATGCTATTACGGTTCAACTCATGGATGGTGTATGGGAAAAACAGCTGTCTGTACATATTAATATAACTGAATTTTTATAATTTTACCTAGTTAATCAGTACCCAAGGTTTACATTACAAGTAGAAAAAATTAAACAATGGAAACTCTAGGTTGGAATATCAACCACATAAGAAAAATTTACACTCATCAGCCAGAACTTTATGACCACCGACCTACTATTGATATAAACCCATCCAGGCGATAACAGTGTCACCTGGCAAGAAATAACTGCTAGTCAGACATGCACTTTTCATGTAGTATCAGTGAGTGTGCTGTTTGTGTGTAAGAGTGGGAGGTGGTGATTGCCCATAGGCTCAGTATGAGCATTCTGGAAATGAACGACTTGTCAAGTGTTCGATGAGTGTTTTCGTAAGTGTCTTCAACATGTGACTAAACCAAGGTGAAATCACGTCCAGATGATGTTGGGTTGGGTGGCCGCCACTTACTACAAATGTCTGACGATGTAGGCTGAGCATACTGGTAAAACAGGATAGGTGGCGAACTGTGGCGAAACTAACATCAGACTAATGCTGTGCATAGTACAAGTGCGTGTGAACACACACTGCATCGAACCCTCCTAGCAATATGCCTCTGCAGCCAATGACCCATGCATGTGCCGATGTTAACACCACAACATCGACAACTACGACTGAAATGGACAGTGGCAAAGCACTGCATGGCCTGATGAATTCCAATACCTTCTTCATCATGCTGATGGGAGAGCACAAACCAGTCTTCTTCCAGGGAAACAGTTCCATGACACCTGTACTATGGAACGGAGACAAGCTGGTGGTGGCTCCATTTTGCTCTGGGGGGACATTCAAGTGGGCATCCATGGGTCCAGGGGAACTCCAAAAAGTCACCGCGATGGCCAAGGAGTACTGTACACTGGTTTTAGACCACATACACCCTTTCATGACAAACTTGTTTGGCAACGGCAGCAGCAGTTTTCAACAAGCAACAATATAAAGTGCCACATTAAAAGGGCAAAAGTGTGATGGAGTGGTTCAAGGAACACAGTGGTGAGTTCACTTGACGCACTGGTCCCCACACTCATCAAATCTGAACCCAATGTAACATCTCTGGGATTCAAACGTGGCATCAGAGCTAACTGCCTCCCTCCCCAGAATTTCCAGGAATTGAGTGAGTGTGTGTGTGTGTGTGTGTGTGTGTGTGTGTGTGTGTGTGTGTGTGTGTGGCGCCAACTCCCTCCAGCGACCTACCATGGCCTCACTGCTTCCACACCACGATGGATCGCCGCTCTCATCCAGGCCAAATATGCACATACTGGCTATTAGGTAGGTGGTTATGATGTGCTGCCTATTCAGTGTAGATTGCCATCATTGTAAAAAGATGATGTGTAAAGTTGCAGATAAGCACAATTGAGACAATTACCCACCAGCTTTAGGCCAAAGCCTTCTTCAGGAAAGAAAATAGACACACATTCATTCACACAAGCATACCTCATGCACACACAAATGCTATCTCCAAAAGCTCGGCCCACAATGAAAGTGTCATGTAGAAGGGAAACAGCAATCTTGATGGGGCTGGGAAGGGGAAGGGACGGAAGGGTATAGGTGGGGGAAGAGAAGAGTGCTATTTAGTGGAGCGTACAGAGACTAGACTGCCAACAGGCACAATTTCTGGATGCAGTGGGATGGGAAGGGAACTGGGAGGAAGGGGGATTGAAAAGGGTGAGGAGCAGGGAAAGGGAAAGATGGGTGGGTGTATGGCGGAGGGTGACACACAAAGAGGGCGAGGAGAAGAGAACAGAGAGGGAATAGAAACTGTTGGGAGGAGGGTGTGCATTTCAGAAGGAGTTATAAGGATAACTCCCATCTGGGCAGTTCAGAAAATCTGGTGGTTGAGAGGAGTATCCAAATGGCTAGAGTAGTAAAGCAGCCACTGGAATCTAGGATATTATGTTCTGCTGCATGTTGTCACAGGGTGGGTTATCTAGCTCTTGCACAAAGTTTGTAGGTAGCCATTCCATCCTAGTGAACAGCTGGTTGGTAGTCACACCAATATAAAAAGCTCTGCAGTGACTGCAGCAGAGCTAGTATATGATATGGCTGCTTGAACAGGTGGCCCGGCCTCTGGTGGGGTAGGATAAGCCTGTGACAGCACTGGAATAGAGAAGTGCTGGGTTGGTGGATTGGGCAAGTACTGCACCTAGGTATTCCAGAAGGATATGATCCCTTTGGCAAGGGGTTGGGATTGGGAGTAGCATAGGGATGGACTCGGATCTTGCAGAGGTTGGGTGGGCAATGGAACAACTGTAGGAGGCCAAGGGAAAATCTTGGATAGGACATCTCTTATTTCAGGGCATGATGATATGTATGATATGTAATCAATGCCCTGGGAAAGAATGTGGTTCATTTGTTCCAATCTGATGTGGTATTGAGTGACCTAGGGGTACCCTGTTGTAGCTGCTTCTTGACTGTGATGGGAAGATTTGGGGAGGGGGGGAGGGGAATGGCACAGGAAATTGATTGTGTACTATGTCTGGGGGATAGAGTGACTGTAAAATTAGTGGTGAGACCTTCAGCATGCTAGAAAAGGGAGTTCTTGTCACTGCACATATGCAACCATAAGTAGCAAAGCATAAGGGTGGGTATTTTTAGTGTGAAAGAGATGACAGCTGTCAAAATGCAAGTACTAGTGGTGGTTGATGGGTTTAATGTGGGCAAAGGTGTTGATGTAGCAATCAGGGAAGATGTGGTGAACGTCCAGTAAGACAGCGTGCTGGGTTGAGAGGACCATGTGAAGCAGATGGGAGATAAAACTGAATCCCTGGCTCTCCAGCACCTGGAGCAGCATTCCAGACACCACCTCCATAAAATCCCTCCCATACAGCCTGGTCACCCATGGATGGCATATCTGCAGTGTCAAGGACTCCCTTACCCAATATGCTGAATGTCTCCCAAGGCCTTCACAGACAACAGGCACTATCCCAAGACCTAGCCCACAAACAGATCATCCATGCCATTTTGCCTCACACCCTCACTCTTCCCATCATCCCCAAGAAGCGACAACTATGAAGAGACCCCTTTGTCATCCAATACCACTATGGACTGGAACAAATGAATGCCATCCTTCACCAGAGTTTTGATTACACATCATCATGCCCTGAAATTAGTGACATCCTACTCATGATCCTTCCCTTGAGCTTCGAAAGCTGTGTTCCACCACCTACCCAACCTCCGAAAATTCTTATTCCACCCCTATGCTACTCCCAAACCCACCCCCTTGCTGCAGGGATCGTATCCCTTTGGAAGACTTAGATGCAATACTTGCCTAATCCAACCACTCAGCACTTTCTATTGCAGTCCTGTCACCGGCTTATCCTACCCTACCAGAAGCCAGCCACCTGTAAAAGCAACCACATCATACTCGAGCTCTGCTGCAATCATTGCACTGCTTTTTATATTGGTGTGACTGCCAACCAACTGTCCACCTGGATGAATGGCCACCAAACTGTGCCCAAGACCAAGGTAACCTAGCCTGTGGCACAACCTCCAGCTGAACATAATATGCTCGATTTCAGTATGTACTTTACTACCCTAGCCATTTGGATCTTCCCCTCAACAACCAGGTTTTCTGAAGTGCAAATGTGGGAGTTACCCTTTTAAAGTGCACCCTCCCCCTAATAGTTTCCACCCCCTCTCTTCTCCTCTTCCTCTCACCCTCTGTGTGCTGCCCTCCACCAACGCATCCTTGTTTTTCCCATTTGCATGTCATCCCCCCCCCCCCCCCCCCACCCTCCTGATGCTGCACCTTTTAGCAATCTAGTTACTGCATGCTCCACCAAACAGTGCTCCTAGTGCTCCCCCCCCCCCCCCCCCTCATATTATTCTCTCCCTTCCCCTTCCACTCCAGATTGCTGCTTCTATTCTGTGTGACAGTTGCATTCTGGTCTTCACTGCCTGAGATGGTGATCAGGTGTATTTGAGATGTGCTTGTGTGTGTAAATGGTGTTCCTTTTTTTGAAGAAGGCTTTGGCTGAAAGATAATGTGTGTCTTTTCATTGAGCCTGTTCGTAACTTGTTATCTTTATGGTTAGTAGCACTGTATCTTTCCCTTATACTGAAAAATGAATGAAAGCATCTTTTGCCTCAAGTTTAAGAAACCATCTCCCTGTAGCACAGTTTCTTTCCAGCACCCACCTTTAGTCTTTATTGGAGCCTTTACATAACAATACTGACTGAACAAATCCAATTAGATGGCATTCATTTTCAGCAAACAAATAACTTCTATTTATATTATTCTGGGCCTGCTGCATAGTTATGTCTTCAGGACACCGTATAGGGTGCCCCACATAAAACCAGTACGCCTTACATGCCAGTTGAATTGCTTGTGAAGTGCCAACACTGTCTCTAAAGACAGCTATACTGCATTTTATCAAAGTTGAGTGTAGCTATGTGCTCATGCATCAGTAGTTGTAAATAACTTATATTGTTCACTTGTTACAAAAATGTGGCTGCCTGCATTAGAACAGCTAACTGATGTGGAGTGTTACATGAAGGCGGGCTCCATTAAGGAACGTGTAGAAATGTTTCAAGTGATGTATCCTGGTAGGAAACTCCCACGACCATCACTATTCAAGGTCTGTAAAAGTAATGGAGGACTGTATGATCTGTTCAAAATGTTCAGTGGAATCTGTGACCAACAGTGCGGACCCCTGAAACTACAGACAAAATTCACATGGGCATTAAGGCACGTCAGTAAGGAGGTTATCATAGCAGGTTGGTGTATCTACAGCATTGCGTCAATGTGTACTAGAAGATGATGAAATTAAAAGCCTATAGCATGAGCGTAGAGCAAGAGTAGAAATTTGAGTATCAAAAAAGTCAATTATAGTAGTTGGCCGTTAACATCTACTGCAAATGGTTACTTCAACCCCCTGCTTTACTTAACGAGGCCCGAGGCCTGGTTTATTTGTCACTGTGGATACTGGTCACAGGACAACCAAAGTCTTCTGGATGAAGAACCTCTCATTGTTGGGCACGTGCATCACTGGACTCGTATTTTTCAATTACACTTAACAGCCTCTGATACTTTATGTGATCAAAAGTATCCGGACATCTGGCAAAAAATGACTTACAAGTTTGTGGTGCCCTACGTCGGTAATGCTGGAATTCAGTATGGTGTTGGCCCACCCTTAGCCTTTATGACAACTTCCACTCTTGCAGGAATACGTTCAATCAGTTGGTGGAGGGTCTCTCGGGGAATGGCAGCCCATTCTTCACAGAATGCTGCATTGAGGAGAGGTATCAATCTGTCAGTGAGGCCAGGCACGAAGTCAGCATTCCAAAATATCCTAAAGGTTTTCTATTGGATTCAGGTCAGGACCCTGTGCAAGCCAGTCCATCGCAGATATATTATTGCCATGTAACCACTCCGCCACAGGCAATCGCCATCCCCGAATTGATCTTCAAGTGGGAAGGAAGAAGTTGCTTAACACATTAATGTAGGCCTGTGCTGTGATAGTGCCACACAACAACAAGAATTGCAAGCCCCCTCCATGAAGAACGCGACCACACCATAACACCACTGCCTCCAAATTTTACTGTTGGCACTACACCCACTGGCTGGTGACGTTCACCGGGCATTCGCCATACCCACACCCTGCCATCTGATTGCCACATTACGTACTGTGATTCGCCACTCCAGACAATGTTTTTCCACTGTTTAATTGTCCAATGTTTCCACTCCTTACACCAAGTGAGGTGTCGTTTGGCATTTACCGGCGTGATGTGTGGCTTCTGAGCGGCCGCTCGACCATGAAATCGAAGTTTTCTCACCCTCCATCTAGCTTTCTTAGTACTTGCAATTGATTCTGATGCAGTTTGGAATTACTGTGTGATGGTCTGGATACATGTCTGCCTATTACAAATTATGACAATCTTCAACTATCAGCGGTCTCTCAGTCAACATAGAACGTCAGCCTGTACACTTTTGTGCTGTATGTGTCAACTTTTGACAAAATACACTATGTTCCAATGATTTTTGTTTTAGAAAGTGTACACAAATGACCTAGTCTGATAATCGAGGCCCTTCAAGTAATAATCTAGTTAGGAATTTTTAATGTTACTTTAGCAATTACACCAGGGGGTGTACAGAGTTGCTAGACTCGTGGGCTACAAACCCCTACAGACTACATAAGAATTGCAAGAAAAAAAGCAACAACAACAACAACAACAACAACAACAACAACAACAACAACAACAACTACTACTACTACTAAAAAACAGGTATTTCTGTCAACCTGTAAGCATTCACAGAAATACATAAAATTGTTGCTTACACCTTTGTGGCAAAAAGTTCTGTTCACTAATGAATAGTCTGATGAAGCTCACCAACTCTGGGTATGTCGTCTTTGTACTGCAGAATACACAAAAAACCCAACACTGAACAATATCATTCCCTGCAGCCCCACATATAGCTCTTGTTATTGCAACTGCTTTGTTGCGCAAGTTCAAAAATAACTTGTCATAAATGACATTATTCCGAATTGGGGTCCTACTAGGCCAGTGGCAGCTAGACTGGCAGGGCTCAAAAGAATTTAGATCTAAAAGAACCATCCTTTTCCTTTCCAGAAAGGAATGGAAGGTGAATAAAAAAAGTTACTAGAAGGAACAGTGAGTGGCAGGTAAACATCAGATCAATGGCATGCCACATATGGCATACCTGAACTATGTATGCCTGAAATTGTGAAATTGTTTTACGAACAGTTACAAACATTAATTTACCTCTTGCCCCAGGATGATTTTGTGTTACTGGTGGAGGTGGCCTCTGCATCATCATTAAGGAGTTTAACTGTTGTGTGGCCACAGCAGCTGCTACATTCTGAGGGTGTGTCACCAGTTTTGATCGTGTTGCTCCTACATTACTACCGTAACTTCCACTGCCCTGCAGAACAACATTATGGCGCTGTTGATGGATTTGTTGCTGTTGGTAGTCTATACTTGACCCGTAATGGAAATTACCATTTCCTTTCACAATTGGACGACCTGCAACATACAAAGCAGTAACAATATATCAATTAAGGACTAAATGTGTATCATCAAAATGATTTCATGTGCTATTAAAAAAAGAATTCCCTTTCACCTAAAAGAATTTGAGAAAATCACTCAACTGAAATTTGCTGGTTTTTAAGATATAGGGTGAGAGAAGTAATATAAATTGTGTACAAGTATCAAAGTGGGGATGAAGGGAAGTAAGAATGAAAGATTAAGAGAAATGCTAGCATTAAAAAGCATATAAAGCAGGAGTGTAGACTTTAGCCCCTTCTGTTCAATGTACATATGAAAGGTTCACGAGTGGAATTAAAATGCAGCATAAAAGAATATAATTATAAAGTTTCACTGATGACACTGTGATCAGCAGTGAAAGTGAGTAAGAATTACAGGACCTGTTAAATTGACTGACACACTGAACACAATAAACTGAGTAAACAGAAGGATGACTAAAGTAATGAACAGCTGAAGTCAAATTAGTGAAACTTATCTAAACATACAAAGATAAGAAATTCTGGTACCTTGTAAGTAACGAATACCGGACACAAAACAAGGGCATAACAGAAGCACAAAAGCACAGAGAGAGCTTTCCTCATTATAAGCGAGTCGAAATATTGACCATACACCTAACGAAGTTTCTGTGAATGTAAGTCTAGGCCACACCATTATCTGTAAGTGAATGGTGAAGTGTGGGAAAACCAGAAGAGAGCAAAAGCTACACATCTGAGGTGTTACAGGATGATACTGAAAATTTAGTAGATATATAGGAACTGAGGTAGTTTTTCACAGACTCCATGAGGAAAATAATATATGGAAAACCCTGACTAAATAAAGGTAAAGGATGACAGCACATGTGTTACGACACAAGGGAATAATTACCAGGATACTAGAGGAAGCTATAGAGAACAAAAACTATAGGGGGAGACAGATGAATTTATTCAACAAATAACTAGAAGAGTAGGCGCAGGAGAGAACAACCTCAAGTAAGTTAGAAGACTGACAAATGTCTGCTCTTTTACTTCACACTGAGTATTAGTTGTGCAAGACCTCACTCTGCCATGCACAAACAACCAATGACTAACTTTCTATTAATTCATCTGGTAACCTCATTCCTCCCCTGTCATTGCAATTGCGCTTAAATGCATAAACCTGACAATTTCTGACTGCACTGCTGAGGTTTCGACTTGCCGACTGTCGTCATCCAATGAACTACGGTTTTACTACGTGCTAGATTAATTGGACCACACAGTGATTAAATACTCTGAAAATGACTCTGCTGAATTTTTTTTTCTCAAGCATTTAAAGGGCATTTTCCTACCACGTGTGTTTATGTGCCACACCCACTTTTCTGTCATCCACTTTTCTGCATGTATTTTAGATCTTTATATCCCCTACATTGCAGTTTATGGATTTTATTTCACTCCTGAGTGTGTTGGCTATCCTTGGTATGCAACAGTCATTCTTTTGTTTCTGCTGTTTGTAAACAACACGCTTTCAAACACGTGGTTAGTTTTGTTCAAGTGTGATCATGAGTAGTAGTTATACTTACGTTTGCAGTTCTAGCCTACGTGTGTTTTGTTGTGTTTATTGAAGATGAAACCAAAAGGCATTTTCAAGGAACGGCAATTTAGAGGAAACAAGTTCAGAAAGCTTTCTGTACAAGAGGTTATGTCACCTGGCAAAAATGTTTTTAATTTTAATTCTTCAACAAGTGCATCATTAAAGAAGCTCTCACCATTTAATGAGAGTTACAACGAATTTACTGTACATGACAATGGGTGCAGAAACATTATTATAAATTTGAGAATATCATCATATATAATTTCTAAATTTGTGCAATGTAGACAGCGTGGTGAGTCGCAGAGTGTGAAAATTTGTGAGAGTGCCAGTGGGAGAAAAGGTCTAGCAATTGCTTTGGATTTAATTTGCACTAAATGCTCAGCTGTGATCTCATTTACGAGTTCTTCAAAACTTATGAAATCAATATTAGATTAGTTTATGCCTTACAATCCATTGGCAAGGGCATGGCTGCAGGGAGAACATTTTGTTCAGTCATGAACTTACATCAACCACCACATTTGAAAAACTGATGGCAATATCAGAGAAAGCTGTATTGAGGTCAGTGAGGAAAGCATGAAACTGGCTGCTAGGGAATCAGTGGAAGAAAATGATGGATGTTTGGATATTGCAGTTGCACTTGATGGAAGTGGGCAGAAAAAGAGGACAAACTTCTCTGAATGGAGTAGTGACTGCCATGAGAGTAGACACCGGTAAAATGCTAGATGTGGAGATAATGTCTAAATATTGCAAATGTTGTAAAGTCAACGAACATAAAGAACACAATTGTGTGGCTAATTTTAGAGGAACAAGTGGTGGTATGGAAGTTCACGGAGTACAACAAATATTTCATCGCTCTCTAGAAACAAGAGGCATATGGTATGCCAAATATTTGGGCGATGGTGACAATAAGGCATACAACAATGTGGTTAACTTTAAGCCACATCAAGATGACATTATCAGCAAAATAGAATGTGTAGGCCATGTTCAAAAACATTTGGGAACATGGCTGAGACAACTAGCTGTTGATATGACATGGAAAAAATTAGAAGATGGAAAATTGTTGACCAGACAGGGTCGGTTAACTAAAAAAAACTGAAATAGAAAACTTGCATGTATACTATGGGCAGGCAACTAGGAGAAATAAAGAAAATCTGGAGGCAACGAAGAGAGAAGTTTGGGTACTATTCTTCCATAAGTCCTCTACTGGTGATAAGCCATGTCATGGGTTGTGTCCATCAGGAGAAAATTCGTGGTGCAAATACAATAGGGATCAGGCAACTCACTAACATTCTCTTCCTGATGCTGTTATTACAGCAATTAAACCTATTTTAGGAGACGTTGCCCATACAGACATTTCTTTAGGGGGTCAGGATGAGCCGATACAGAACCCAAATGAATGTTTCACAATGAAACTAGGTGTTCATGATGCTGTTATTAAATTCAATTGTGGTAATATTGGGAAGTGTTGGGTACTGAAAAAGCTTGGAATTAATCCTGGTGAAAATACGATCACTGGGCTGAAACACTGCGGTAAAATAAGGATAGCCGATGCAGACAGGTCTGCATCTAATACGGCCAAGAAAGCAAGACAAACATCCAGGAAGGTGAAAAGAAGCCAAAGACTTTTGGAGGATAAAGAAGGGCCATCATATGCAGCAGGACAGTTTTAATTAACTGTAAATAACAAATTTCAAAAGTTTTTTCTTTAAAGTCAGTTTCCCGCAAACTAAAATTTTCAGTACATATGCCCCATTATATTAGAAACTATCATAGATAAATGAATGAAATTTTCAGAGTGTCTGCATAACATAAAAAGCCACCGCTTGTACTACATTCATTAATATTCCCCATTAGGAAGTTCACAAAAAATATTTTTCCAAAACTATAAAATGGATAAAGTAGATTTTAGTACAGTTGACTATCAGAATCATGTAACACACAGTAAAAATATTAAGGTCCTGCATCAAATTGTTAATACAGGCAAGTATTTGACCTATTTCTGAAAAAACTTAGGTTAGATAGGCAGGGAGTGGTCCTCTTAATGTGTTATCAATTTCCACTTACTTCGAACACACTCCTGTTTTATATACTGGGAACAAATTTGTATCCTATGAAGTGAATGATTACCTTTCTATTGCAAAGGATTTTTGAAACGTACTTTGTTGTATTAACCTTTGTTCTTAATACCGTAAGCGGAGGTGGTTTTGTGACTGCCGGGGTGACGTGAACTTTTTCAAGGAGTTTAAATATTGCGCCATTTCTGCACTTGCCACAGGGCTATGAGCGATTCTGTCAGATGCCTAGCAAATGCTGCTATCTGTTGGTCATCACTTGCACTTCCACACAGTCATGGCTGCTACAGTGGTTTAGTTTAAACGTGTGTTTTTCTTCCCAGGAGGAAACCTGCTAACTTTGTACTGCACAACGTTCAACTCACTTGCTTGTGTTTCTACAGGTAATTATATTAATAACCATGTTTGTTGGCAATCATTTAATGTTTAAAGAACTTAAATATATTCTTTTGGTGTAAAGTTATACAGACATAACCAAAATTTCTAAGGTTGATGGGGTGACAGACAGATGCAGTTTGTCACAAAGACATCCCACAACATTTTTTTCTAACATTTTATGTTTTTCCCAGTTTATTGTCAGTTGAGGCAACTATATTGAAAGTCCAGGATGCCGAGGAAATATGTGAGAAGGATTGGGAGTTGTTCTTACCGCAATTATACTGAGGAAACTCTGGCAGACGCTGTCAAACAGGTTTTGGAGAAACTTATCACAGAAGTTTCCTGCAGGTCAGTAACTTACTCATGAACGGAATTACTAAGAAAAGATGTTATTACAATGCACAATATTAATTTATCTGTTCTTCTCAGGTACAAAGTTCATAAGAACACACTGTGGCTGAAAACAAAAGAGGCCCAAAATGTTCCAGTTGCATCAGCAGTACCAGTGAGAACACCACGTGGTCAGCAAGTTTTTACAGACTATAAGGAAATGGAATTTGCAGTACATGCGGTTGCCATGCTCTACATATGGGTTTCCAATTACCTGTTTTGATCTTCGCTGCATTGCTAAGAGCTATCTGGATAGGACAGGGCGAAAAGTACCTGCTTTGGAAATAATTTTCCTGTCAGAGATTGGGCCAAATCTTTTATGAAAGATCACAAATGTTTCATTTCACTAAGAACTGCCAAAAATATTACCTAATCAAGGGCTTCAACTGATGAAAATGTAATTAATGATTTCTTTTCAAATCTTGAGAAGGAGATTGCTGGTGTACCTCCACAACAAATTTGGAACTATGATGAAACCAATCTCGTTCATGACCCAGGAAACAAAAAGGTGGTCACACAGCAAGGATACAAGTATCCAGAGCAAATTCTAAACTCTGGAAAGGCTTCCACATTGTTGATGTTTTGTGGGAATGCTGCGGGGAATCTAGCACCTTTATATATTAAATATAATATTTGGTCCACTTGGACTGAAAATGGACCAAATGAGTCTAGATACAATAAACCAAATCTGGGTGGTTTGGTCACCAGGTTTTTTGAAGACTGGTTCATTTCTCTCATGTTGCCTATTTTGAAGGAACAAATGGGTGTCAAAGTATTGATAGGAGATAATCTGAGCTCCCACATCAATTTGGAAGTGCTACGTCAGTGTGAGGACAACGAAATCAAATTTATAGCCCTCCCACCAAACACAACCCACCTTCTGCAACCTCTAGATGTAGCATTTTTCCGCCCTTTGAAAGGCCATTGGAGGGAAATACTTTCTTCATGGAAGCAGATGCTCATCTGTTCCCAAGGATCAGTTTCCTGGTCTGTTGAAGCAGCTTGTGGAAGCCATGGAATCGAACATAGAAAAAAAGAAAAAAATCTGAAGTCTGGTTTCCGCAAAACAGAAATTTTTCCACTAAACAAACAGCAGTTTTGTCAAGACTTCCTAAAGCTAACCTAGAAAACAACATGGGTGATATGGCAGACCTCATTGGAGAATCTTTTCTTCAGGAGCTGCAGAAAAGGCAAGAGGAGATAAAGCCAAGAGAGAAGAAAAGACGTAATAAGTTACATGTTCCAGTGGGGAGGAGCATTAGAACAGCAGATGTTTTAAATGTGGAAAACAACCAAACTGAGGAAAACATGTCAACTGCTGCAAACAAACAAGGAAAGATGAGAATGAAGCAGAAAAGAAAGAAGAGTCAGTCAAGTGATGAAACTGATGTCAGTGAAACATTTTCTATACAGGAATCCGATGATACTAATTTGGACTTTTTACATGAACAGTTGTCTGATTCTGATGAAGATGACTTTTTGATGAAACGAACTGTGTAAATCAAGAAACGTTTGCCACTGAAGAAGCCAACAACACAGACTTTTCTGTTGTGTTATGCTGTTGTCAATTTTGATGGTGATTTGATCTCAGGGAAAGTCATTGAGAGAAATGTTGGTGGTTACATTGTCTCTGTTATGGAGAGATCTAAGAAGAGTTGGAAATGGCCATCAAAGCCTGACGCCATTTTTTATGATGCAGTAGTAGTTTTGTAGCGCATTAGCCCACCCAAACAAATAAGTGACAGGTTTATTTCAAGTGAATGGTGTAGATTAACAAGGCCAAGTTTATTGTCAAGTTGTTGAGATGTAATGCCTGAAACAATAGCTATTAGTATTACCAAAGCCTAGCATTTAAAATTAATTTTTATAATTTATTTGTTCATGATGTTAAAATAAGGTTTTATTGGGTTAAATTGGGTCTGTATTATTTCCCTATTAGTTTAGTATAAAAACCAGACTGTCACAAAGTCACCCCGCATTGTGGGTGACATTCTCACAGTTATTTTTATCTGTAATTAGTCCATACTTTAGTATTTAGTTTGTGCTTGTATGTTGTTATAAAACCAAAGATTGCAGTTACACATGGTAGTAAATAAATCCGAGATTGAATCATTTTTATCTGGTTCACATGAATAAAAATTAAAAAAGTGTCCCAAGGTCACACGCCCGCCCGAAGGTCTAACAAAGTCTTAAGATAACATTAGTATTGATATAGTAATGACATTTATTATTTTGAGACAGATTTAAAGGCATTTAAATGAGCAATAAATAAGATGAAAAGAGTAGTAACTTATATACTGGAAATCTTGAATGAATAATAAATTCAGTAATCATTTTCTTAAATACAGCGATCATAACAGTTTCATGGTCCCCCCTTCATTCATTTGAGTCCTGAAGTGTTCTAAATTGGTTTGACCAGCAAAAGTTAAAGTCAATATAAAAGTCAAAATTTATCAGTGTTTTATATTTATCAAAATTGACGTTTTGTGTGTGGCATGAAAGTTCAATTTCTAGGGTAACCTATGCCTGATTTTAATCAGATTAATAGACAGTATAAAGTTTTGTAATAAACATTATAGTGTAGTCCTATGTATTCATGACTTTTCCATATCAGTACAGAACGTGAGACTATCAGTACAATAGATTTTCTGGTTCTAAAATTCTACTATATTATGCAGTGTTACAACTTGTTGTTTTGCATGAATATATATACCAACTTTTACAGGGAAGAAACTCAATTAAGGCCTAATTAGGCTGGCGACTGTATTGTTGTCACATTGGTAGCATCTTCTGGTTTGCTTTTGATCCATCCTGACATATGATTGCATTTTGAACTTACTTGACATATCATTACTATTGCAGAGTGAGTTAAGTCTGATTTGCCACTATTCAGGTACACGCAGTCGATATCTATGCGAAAATCCTCTCTCATAAGGTGAACCCCGCTCACTTACCATAGCACAGGGTTTAACGAGTGCTGTGTCAGGGATTACAGTAACACCAGCAAAGGACAGGGAATTATAATCATTATGCTCTTTTAAAATTCAGAACTAATACATTATTATGGACAATGAACAACTTTTAATTAATTAAAAGATTTTCTTAAAAAGTCTTAATTTACCCTGTTGCTGTTTTGGCAAATTGACATTCCAAGTAGTTGGAACTGCCTGCTGCAACTGTGATCTTGTCTGTGATATGGAGGACTGCTGCTGTGAAGTTGGTGGGTTGATAGGCAGCTGCTGCTGTAACATCTTTTGTTGCTCTGAAAAAGAAACATTCAATTTATGAAATTCCTTAATAAAACTTAATAATGGTCATCAGGTACAATGCTGCATTTACTATGCAGTTACATGAGTAGCTCACATCTTTGATTTATGCAAGTCATATTTCACATGACTTTGCAAAATTCTCTCTCAACAAATATTTTGACTCTGAAAGGGCATTTTTTTTAACTATCCTGCAACAGCTTTTGCAAAGAAATACCCAAGTTATCTTTTGAGATAAGACTAGGAAACAGTGCCAACTGCTCTCATTCTGAGAACGCATGCGCACCCGCACACGCACACGCACGCCACTTTCAAACAAACACGATGATATTAGCAAACCAAGTCTCTACTGTAAAAATGTGTTAACTGACACCAGACCCCAGTACATATAGACTGGTACTAAACTGCGAAATATTCACAGTGGATGTGTTATATAACGAATAATCAATAATACACCCTGCCCTCACACATGGGAACTGTAATGTAACAACAGTTTTTACACATAAAGTACCCATAGTTAATTTCACTGAAGCATTGTGAGACCACACCAGTTTATTACTAATTAGAACATAATTTGAAACTTGCCCTACTGGCTACACAGCTCTGGCACCTTCAGTTATTACTTGGTACTGTAATGGATCTGGGAGATGTGTTATTTTCTACTGGATTTATCAATACCAAATTTAATGTGGGAAGTTGGTAATGTTTCCTTATATTTTTGTCAGAATTTTTTAAAAATTGTTATTTGCCTTATTTTTTGCTAATTTACTTATATTTTTGAGAGTGACAGCATATTGATTACTATTAGTAGATGTGACGAAGAATATCAAAGAGAGTGGTTACAAGTGGAAGGCTGTGTGTTGTGTAAAATGTCTTTGACGCTGGAGTCGTCTTTGACCATACTCAGTCGGCAGTGAACCCTTGGTGTGTGTTGATGGTATAACAATGTGCAGGTCGCTGTTATAAATATTTGCTAGTGAACAGAAAAAAATGAATTATGTTACTACTTTTTTATATAAACTTTAAGAAGAAACCACATTGGAAGAAATGGTATTTGAAGCACCAAAAAATGAGGCAAATGCATTGAACCAGGTCATTGCTGCAACCGACGAAACTCCATTGTGGAATCATACTTCCACTTGACAACTGAAGCCAAGACAAATATCAACTTGTAAACATTTCACGGAAAAGTTACTGTCACGAAATATGCCAAATTTAAATAAATAAAGAGAGATATATTTCGGTACCAACACTGGCTCGATAACGCTTTATCACAGAAGTGACTTCTTATTTGCTGCCTCACCCCCTCTCCCTTTGCCCCCTTACATTTTCAGCCTTGTCAGTTTTTGCTACTAACTGTGATCTGGCACATCTCTTGGCTTAGCGCCTCAAGCGGTAGGTACTACATCTGATATGTCTAGAAATTTTACAGCTGGGTCGCCTTTTGGCGCACCACTCAGCTTGGTGTCCCAAGTGGCTGTTTCTGGTGTGTGGGCCTTAAACTGGCCGTGCTTGTTACAGTTGTTATAAATTGTGCACCACTGAATGTGGGAGACTGCAATGTGTCACCGTTCCACAGTGAACGTTTAAACTTCCCTACAATAATCAGTTCATAATACATCACTAATGCATAAAACTACAGTCCAATATTTTAATGTAACATTACTCATATCCCAACATTTCTACTTCTCACATTCTCAGTAATAGTAATCGAGCACCTCCAAAAGTTTATTTGTATAAATGGAAAAGGGGGACGAGCTCTAGACATTACCTTGTTGAGGAAACGAAATTTATTAATACTGCACAGAGAAAGCAATTTAAAAGTGTGTAAAACACAGAAACAGAAGACAGAAGCATGGAGTGTGTGTTTAGAGCAGTCTGTACACAGGCAATGTCAGGCAAACAGATATTCTGCAGGCAGTTTGACAGCCAAGCACCCATGGGCAGACAATGTCAGGCACTTAACAATGCCTCTTGTTAAGACAACAATGAAGCAAATCTGATTGCAACAAGGGTGTGTTAAACATAAAAATTTCGCATCAGTAAAAATACTAAGCTGCTGACAAATACATTGCCATACCTATCTTTTCGACAAATCCCAACCAAGTTTTCAGTGTTGTTAATGTGCCTATTAATGACTATATCTCACCTATTTGGTCAGCTGTTACCCTTACACCTAAACTACTTTCATTGTGCTACAACTTTTCATTGCCCTATTTAAAAATTACTAAGGTTTCGTTATTTTTGTGGAACTAGAAATTTCTTTTTATTCGCAAAATATTTGGTGTCAGTTTGTGAGTTGCCACTACACAAAGAATGCACTTACTTGCTGAATCACAAATCTGGAATCATTTTCCAATTCTTGTATTTTCCTGATAAAAGTTTTTCCAAAAAAGTTGTTGAACCAAATACTGATATGATATTGGCTACATTTCTGCTGGCTTTGTTTTGCTTTAGGGTGCAAAAACAACTGGGACCATATGCGCCAAAGTCAAAACTATAGAACACGAATAAGACAAAGAGAAATTTAAAAAACGACTACACATCAGTCCCAACTGATATAATAGGAGAAAGCTAGAACCAGGCATAGGGAAGCAGGGCTAAAAGAGACACCAAACAGAAATGGACATCCAAAACTAAAAATTAAATGGCCTTCGCCATATTGCTTTGGCGGGTAGAAAGTAAGACGCGGTCGACAGCCTACACGTCATTTACTAAAGCCGATAACAGACGGCAAACCCAAACAGAAATGTAAAAAGTTAAAACATGAGTGCAATGTGTATGAAGTGGCGGGTTAGCACCAGCTGGCTAAATAGGCAGTGCCCAATATGCAAACGAGTTAAAATAACCTCCTACCTGCGGGAGGGCCGAGAGGAGGTTGCCCAAGCCGCTGGGAGAGGCGTAATGAGCCGAACCTTATTCCCATGAAGGGAGGACCATTGGTGATGCCAAAGGAACACCACCACTTGACAGGCAGCAACACGGAGATCATTGGAGGGAATATAGATACTCACGGGCTGAAGTACAAGGACTGCAGCTTAGGGAGCAGCATTAGCAGCCTCATCTCCTGGCAGACAGACATGACCAGGAACCCAGAGAAACATTGCACTGGCTCCACCAAGAGTGAGCAGTTGAAAGTTTTCCTGGACTTGTTGCACTAAGTGATGGGAGTTTGAGAAGAGGACACAACTGAAAAGGCTGTGTCACTGGATGTACTCTGTGGCCTGATACAAGGCGAAGAGCTTGGCTGTAAATACTGAGGAGTGTGCCAAATGCCGATATTAAAAAACACGGCTGCCAAAGACGAAGGCCTCATGCTCTGTCCGAGAGCCATCAGTGCATACAAAGGTACTATCGTGAAGGTCGTGAAATTGAAGGCAACAGACAGAGGCTGGAGTAGTGTCCTTAGGAAGCGAATGGAGGCCAAGGTCAACATGGGCCACATCACGAAGCCAAACTGGTGAAGGGTTCATAACCACTGGGAAAGGTGCTGGTAGTCTGAAGTTTAGCCACCGTAGCAAGTGCCAAAAACAGACTGCAGGAGGTAACAGAAGGACGAGCCCCATACCGACGATCAAAGGATTCACTAAAGAAGGCGGCATAAGATGGGTGGCCACACATGGCAGACAAATGGCATGTATACCTGCTGAGGAGGAAGTTACGATAGTAGGGCAGGGGCGGTTCAGCAGCCTCAGCATACAGACTCTCAACTGGGCTGGTGTGAAAGGCGCCCATGGCCTAACGGATGCCATGGTGGTAGACAGTGTTGAGACAGTGTAAGGGGGATGGGTGTGCAGACGCATAAACAAAGCGCCCATAGTCTAGTTTTAAACAGACGAGGGACCGGTACAAACAGAGGAGGGTGGTTCAATCGGCACCCCAGGAAGTACCACTGAGGACATGTAGGACACTGAAGAACCACGTACAACGGGCTATCAGGTAAGATACATGGGAGGACCAAGAGTTTCCTATCGAGCATGAGTCCCTGAAATTTTGTAATTTAAATGAACGGAAGGGTAACAGGCCCAAGTGTAATGATGGTGGGAGAAACCACTTGTGTCGCCAGAAATTCATACAGATGGTTTTGTCAGTGGAAAATCGAATGCCATTGTCGATGCTCCAGGAGTAGAGATGATCAATGCACCACTGAAGACACTGCTCAGTGAGACAGGTCCGTGGAGAAATGCAATAGATGGCAGAATTGTCACCAAAAAGGGGGCCAAAGACGCCTGGTTGGAGACAGGCCACGATAGGGGTAATGGCGATAGCAAAGCAGCTGACACTTAGGGCGGAACCCTGAGGCACACCATTTTCGTGGATAAAGGTGTCTAACAAGGCAGAACCCACAGGCACCTTGAAAACTTGGTCTTACAAAAATGCCTGAAGGAAATAGGATAGGCGGCCATGGAGACCCCATATGTAAAGTGTGTGGAGTATACCAGTTCTCCAGCAGGTGTCATAGGCCTTCTCCAAATCTAACAACACAGCCACAGTCTGGAATTTCCACAGAAAACCAGTCATGACATGCGTGGACAAAGTAATGAGGTGGTCAACTATACAACGCAGTGCTCGAAATCCACACTGTGCACTGATCTGTAAATTTAAAGACTCTAGCCACCAAACCAGCTGAGCACAAATAATATGTTCCATCACCTTGCAAAAACAGCTGGTAAGTGAAACAGTGTGATAGCAACAAGAAAGGTATTTGTCCTCACCGGGCTTAGGTATGAGTATGGGAATGGAAATGGAAATGACAGTGGCTTCATGTCAGTGTCCGGGAAATGTGCCCTCTGCCCAGATGCGGTTGGTTGGTTTGGTTTGTGGGGGTTAAAGGGACCAGACTGCTACGGTCATCGGTCCCTTTTTCCAAATACTGAAAACACCCACAGAGAATAAAAACTATCAACAGACGATAAGACAGACGACACAGAACAAGAGAAACGTAGACAAAGACCAGACAAGACGAACTAAAATCACACAGAGTGTGACGGTGGTTGGCCAACCATACAAACAAGAAGGGAAAAGCCAACCACTGAAAAAAAAAAAAAAAAAAAAAAAAAAAAAAAAAAAAAAAAAAAAAAAAAAAAAAAAAAGACAAATCGTAGGCCATAGGCCAGAATCAATACAAAAACTCACACACTTACATTAAGCGATAAAATCCCCCTGCCCGAATAAAACGCAGAGCTATGTCCGCTATGGAAGAGTCGTCAGATAAAAGCGCAGAGAGTGTATCAGGCAGTGCAAAAGTCTGCCTAAGCTCAGTTAAAAGGGCGCACTCCAACAAAATATGGACCACCGTCAAGGACGCCCCACAACGACAAAGAGGGGGATCCTCACGACACAGTAAATAACTGTGCGTGAGTCTGGTGTGGCCAATGCGGAGCCGACAAAGGACGACCGATTCCCTGCGGTTGGTTCGCATGGATGACCGCCACACAGTAGTTGTCTCCTTGATACGGTGGAGTTTGTTTGGCATGGGCAGGTTGCACCAATCAGTGTCCCATAAATCAAAAACTTTGCGGCGTAATAGTGCCCGCAAATCAGTCGCCGGGAGGCCAATCTCCAGAGATGGTGCGCTAGTGGCCTCTTTCGGCAGGCGGTCAACAGTTTCATTTCCGGGTATCCCAACATGGCCCGGGGTCCAAACAAAGACCACAGATCTGCCGCAACGGGCAAGAGTATGCAGGGACTCTTGGATAGCCATCACCAGACGAGAACAAGGGAAACTGGTCGAGAGCTCGTAAACCGCTCAGGGAATCGCTACAGATAACGAAGGACTCACCTGAGCAGGAGCGGATATACTCTAGGGCACAAAAGATGGCGACCAGCTGAGGAGTGTAAACACTGCAGCCAGCCGGCAACGAACGTTCAGAATGGTCCCCTAGAGTTAGTGCATAACCGACATGACCAGCAACCATCGAACCGTCGGTATAGACAACGCCAGAGCCATGATACATGGCCAGGATGGAATAAAAGAGGCGTCGCAAGGCCACCGGAGCGACTGAGTCCTTTGGGCCCTGTGCCAAGTCGAGCCGAAGGCAAGGGCGATGCACACACCATGGGGGTGTACAGGGAGGGGCCCGGAAAGGAGGTGGTACAGGGAAACACCCAAGCCCATAGAGAAGCTGTTTGACGCGTACGGCGATCGGCCAACCCAACCGGGGCCGACGTTCGCGCAGACGGACGACTGACTGCGGGAACAGGACACGATAATTTGGATGCCCGAGCAAGCTAAAAACATGGGCAGCATAAGCAGCCAGTAATTGTTGGCGCCGTAACCACAGTGGAGGGACACCTGCCACCACAAGTATGCTGTCCACAGGGCTGGTCCGGAAGGCACCAGTGGCAAGGTGTATCCCGCTGTGTAGTATTGGGTCCAGCACCCGCAACGCAGATGGGGATGCTGAGCCATAAGCCAGACTCCCATGGTTCAGACGGGACTGGATTAACGCCTGGTAAAGCCATAGGACAGTAGATCGGTCGGCGCCCCACTTGGTGTGACTCAGGCATCGCAGAGCACGCCTGTTTAAGCTGCCGAATATGAGGCAGCCAAGTCAACAGGGCATCAAAAACCACCCCCAAAAACCTATGTAACTCCACCACTGCAAGAAGCTCGCCGTCAAGATTAAGCCGCGGCTCCGGCAGAAATGCATAACGCAGGTCCTGGCTGCCGAAAACTGAAAACCATGCGCTACAGCCCAAGACTGCGCCTTGCGGATTGCGCCCTGTAGCTGACGTTCAGCAGCTGCAATGCCAATAGAGCTGTAGTAAAGGCAGAAGTCGTCAGCATACAGGGAAGCGGAGACAGAATTTCCCACGGCCGCAGCGAGCCCGTTAATGGCTATTAAAAACAGGCAGACACTTAGAACAGAACCCTGTGGCACACCGTTCTCCTGGACTTGGGAGGAACTATATGACGCCGCGACGTGCACGCGGAAGGTACGATACGACAGAAAATTGCGGATATAGATCGGTAGAGGGCCCCGAAGGCCCCATCCATGAATCGTAGAAAGGATGTGATGACGCCATGTCGTATCATACGCCTTCTGCATGTCGAAAAAGACAGCGATCAGATGCTGACGGCGGGCAAAGGCAGTACGGATGGCCGACTCCAGGCTCACCAGATTGTCGGCGGCAGAGCGGCCTTTATGGAACCCACCCTGAGACGGAGCCAGAAGGCCCCGAGACTCCAGGACCCAATTCAAGTGCCGGCTCACCATCCGTTCAAGCAACTTACAAAGAATGTTGGTGAGGCTAATGGGACGGTAGCTGTCCACCTCCAAAGGGTTCTTCCCCGGTTTCAGAATGGGGACAACAAGACTTTTCCCGCCATTGCGACGGAAACTCACCCTCAACCCAAATGCGGTTGTAAAGGTTGAGGAGGCGTCGCTGGCAGTCGACTGAAAGGTGTTTCAGCATCTGAGATTGGATGCTATCTGGGCCAGGAGCGTTATCAGGACAAGCGGCGAGGGCACTGCGGAATTCCCACTCACTGAATGGAACCTTGTACAATTCAGGATGGTGGGTGCGAAAAGAAAGACTCCGACGTTCTATTCGCTCTTTAATGGAGCGGAAGCCCAAGGGGTAGTTGGCAGAAGCGGAATTCAGAGTAAAATGCTCTGCCAAGCGGTTTGCAATGACATCTGAGTCAGTACAAACTGCTCCATTCAGTGAGAGCGCAGGGACGCTGACAGGGGTCCGATAGCCATAGAGGCGGCGAATCTTGGCCCAGACCCGCGATGGAGTGACATGGAGGCCAAGGGTGGACACATACCGCTCCCAGCACTCCTGCTTTCGTTGGCGGATAAAGCGGCGGGCTCGCGCACGCAGCCGTTTGAAGGCGATAAGGTGTTCGATTGAGGGATGTCGCTTTTAACGCTGGAGCGCCCGCCGGCGAGCTTTAATCGCTTCAGCGATCTCAGGCGACCACCAAGGCACAGTCAGCCGCCGAGGGGACCCAAAAGAACGGGGAATGGCAGATTCGGCGGCAGTAACGATGCCGGTGGTGACCGATTGAACCACTGCATCAATGTCATCGTTAGAGAGAGGCTCAATAGCGGCAGTGGAGGAGAACAAGTCCCAGTCAGCCTTATTCATAGCCTATCTGCTAGGGCGCCCAGAAGACTGACGCTGTGGTAGTGACAGAAAGATCGGAAAGTGGTCACTACCACAAAGGTCGTCATGCACTCTCCATTGGACAGACGGTAAGAGGCTAGGGCTACAGATCGAAAGGTCAATGGCGGAGTATGTGCCATGCGCCAAACTGAAGTGTGTGAAGGCACCATCATTTAATATCGAGAGATCGAGCTGCGCCAATAAATGCTCAACGATGGCGCCTCAACCTGTTGCCACCGACCCACCCCACAGATGGTTATGGGCGTTAAAGTCGCCCAGTAACAAGAAAGGTGGCGGCAATTGGGCTATCAAGGCAGCCAGGACATGTTGCGCGACATCACCATCCGGTGGAAGGTAAAGACTGCAGACGGTAACAGCCTGTGGCGTCCACACCCGAACAGCGACAGCCTCTAAAGGTGTTTGGAGAGGTACAGACTCGCTGTGAAGAGAGTTCAGGACATATATGCAGACACCACCAGACACCCTTTCATAAGCTGCCCGGTTCTTATAACAACCCCAGTAGCCACGGAGGGCGGGGGTTCGCATTGCCGGAAACCAAGTTTCCTGCAGAGCAATGCAGAGGAAAGGGTGAAGGCTCATAAGTTGGCGGAGCTCAGCTAGATGGTGGAAGAAACCGCTGCAGTTCCACTGGAGGATTGTGTTGTCCATGGCTGAGAAAGGTGTGACGGGACTGGGAAGGGAGATTACGCTGCTGGGTCACCTGCTGCCTCCGATTTAGCACCTGTGATAGTGCTTTCCATGGCGTCTGATGGACCGGCGAGATTGAGGTCCTCAGCGGACGCCAGAATCTCCACCGCATTCTCAGACGCAGAGCTGGAATGTTGCGGTGGGATGGCTGCCACCGCGAGTTCCTTGGGCTGAGAGCTCTTCTTGGGTTTCTCACGCCGTTCCTTGGGTCGCACCGACTGGGAGGGCTTCACCGATTCGGTCTCCGGGACGGAGGAGGATCGTGAAGTCCTACGAACAGCCGATTGTGGGCACTTACGCCACTGTCGGTCGTCAGCCTTCTCGATGGCGGAAACCTGGGAAGGGAAGGACCCAAGGGACCCCTTGCGAGCGTGAGAAGCCGAAGAAGTTGGACACTTCTCCGGCTTAGAAGTGGGGACAGACGTCCCCGATGGGTGGGATGGTGTTGCTCCTGAGGTAGGTGGCGCAGGAGCAACCCGGTGGGTAGAGCCCCCCACTGGTGAGGGGGCAGGAGTTGTACTACTCGTTGATCCGGTCACAATTGGAGAAACAGACGGGGCTAGCACAGGTATTGTAGCAGCAGCATAGGAAGATGTCATTCTCACAGGATGGAGTCGGTCGTATTTCCTTTTGGCCTCAGTATAGGTTAGTCGGTCCAGGGTCTTTTACTCCATGATTTTACGCTCTTTCTGGAAAATTCGGCAGTCTGGCGTCCAAGGTGAATGGTGCTCCCCGGAGTTGACACAGATGGGAGGCGGGGCACATGGAGTATTGGGATGTGATGGGCGTCCGCAATCTCGACATGTGAGGCTGGAAGTGCAGCGATAAGACATATGGCCGAACTTCCAGCACTTAAAAGCACCACATCGGGGGAGGGATATAGGGCTTAACGTCACATCGGTAGACCATCACCTTGACCTTTTCCGGTAATGTATCCCTTCGAAGGCTAAGATGAAGGCACCGTTAGCAATCCGATTTTCCTTCGGACCCCAATGAACGCGCCGGACAAAATGTACACCTCGGCACTCTAAATTGGCGCGCAGCTCTTCATCAGACTGTAAAAGAAGATCCCTATGGTAAATAACTCCCTGGACCATATTCAAACTCTTATGGGGTGTGATCATAACGGCAACATCCCCTAACTTGTCACAAGCGAGTAACCGTTGTGACTGGGCAGAGGATGCCGTTTGTATCAGGACTGACCCAGAGCGCATTTTTGACAAGCCCTCCACCTCCCCAAACTTGTCCTCTAAATGCTCGACGAAGAACTGAGGCTTTGTGGAGAGAAAAGACTCCCCATCAACCCTCGTACAAACTAAGAAGCGGGGCGAATAACTGCTACTGCCATCCTGAGACTGACGTTCCTCCCACGGTGTGGCCAGGGAGGGGAACGTTTTCGGATCGTACTTCTGAGCGTTAAACTGAGCCCGAGAACGCTTAGAGACTGCCACCTACTC
This sequence comes from Schistocerca gregaria, assembly GCF_023897955.1. NCBI lineage: Eukaryota > Metazoa > Arthropoda > Insecta > Orthoptera > Acrididae > Schistocerca > Schistocerca gregaria. Next base: position 436,051,232 of record NC_064927.1, read on the forward strand.
AGACCAAGGGCTCTCCCCACGGGCGCCACCCAGCCACGGCAAGAGCCACCTGGCAGGATGGCCGTTGCTGGGAGTCCCGATACCCCAGGAGGATAGGCATCTACTCCTTGGCATACGTGGAGAGTTAATGGCGCAGGCATCAGTAGAGTGATCCCTGTGTTGTCAGGGGGGCTACAACCAACAGGGTACATGGCAGTCCCACCACAACGGACTGGCTACCGTGCTGGATGTTAGGTAACATGTGGTCCATGGTCGCCGTCGGTGCAGAAAGAGGCACTACACAGCGCAAGGTGCAATCTGCACGCAGAAACAGAGTCATGCCCAAGAGATGGAGAGCGGACAGGACTGCAATTCAACGGTGTATAAGCTGGCGAAAGGTCTGATCGCAAGATGGACACAATGCACTAAGTAAGGCGCCCTTCCCCAATCGGCTCGCTCTTCGGAAAATTGAGAGATGGAGGTCAAACCCAACAGGGGACCATCATATAAGGCCGAAAAGTTTGAGACTCCTTTTAGTCACCTCTTACGACAGGCACGAATACCGCGGGCCTATTCTAACCCCCGAACCCGCAGGGAGGCCCAGACGTGGTTGTACATGTTAAGCAGAAAGTGTTTGCCTACAAGAGAAAATGATGCAACATCTCAACGTGGACGGCATCTGGCCCTGGGGCAGAGGATTGGCACGAACTGAGAGCATGATCTAGCTCTCTCACAGTGAAGGTGGCATTGTAGCATTCACGATGCATAGAAGAGATGAGTATTGCCCGAGCCGCCTCCGCCCGTTTCCAATGGAGGAAGGCAGGGTGATAGTGGGAAGAGCTCGAAACTTCGGCAAAATGGTGGCCCAAGGTGTTGGAGATAGCAATAGGGTCTACAATGACATCAGCGATTGTCAGGCCGAAAATTGGGGAATGGATCTTTGTGCCAGAAAGCCGTTGGAGGTTGGCCCACACAACAGAGGAAGGTGTGGAACTGTTAAAAGAACTAGTGAATTAATGCCAGCTAGCTCTATTGGTATCTTTAAGAATGTGATGACACTTTGCACCTTCTGTTTATAATGAATGCAGTTCTCCAGTATAGTGTGGCAGTTAAAAACACTGAGAGCTCGGCAACGCGCACAAATTGCATTCCGGCATGCCTCAGTCCACCCGGTACTGGGACACGACGTGGTAAAAAGGAAGTGCGAGGAATGGAACATTGTGCAGCAGCAAGGGTAACGTTTGTGTGCGAGTCCACCTGGTCACCATAATTGGGGATATCTTGTAAATCGAAGGTCACCAAGGAGGAGTAAAGCCGCCAGCCAGGCTTAGTAAGCTGCATTTTGGCGTGTGCGCAGATGGGAAAGGAGTCAGCAGACAGAGAGCACATGGAAAATGGTTGCTGGAGTAGGTGTCAGGAAGAATGGACCACTGAAGACTATGGGAAAGCTGGGCAGTGCAAAAGGATAGGTCCAAATGGGAATAGGTGTAGGAGAAGTCAGAAAGGAAAGTGGGTGCTCCAGTGATAAGGCAGAAGAGGTTAAGTTGGTTAAAAAGGTCAGCCAGGAGAGCACCTCTCTGACAGGCCTTGGGGAACCCGAAAGGGGATGATATGCATGAAAGTCACTGAGTGACAAAAATGGAGGAGGAAACTGCCCAATAAGCTGAAGGAAGTCTGCTCTAATGACATCGAATGACGGAGGTACATAGATGGTACACAGTGAAAAAGTCAGATGGGGAAGGAAAAGGTGAACTGCAACTGCTTAAATATGGGTAGTCAGAGAAATGGGTTGACTATGAAGGTCATCCAATATGAGCAGCATGACACCTCCACGAGATGGAATGCCGACCTCAGGGGGGAGGTCAAAACTAATCAGTAGGTAACGTGAAAGCTCGAAGATGTCATGAAGGTGCAATTTCGTTTCCGAAAGGCAGAGTACAAGGGGATGCTGTGATGCTAAAAGCAGCCGTAAATCCCTTTTTGTGGGACTGAAGGCCACTAATGTCCCATTGGAGGACAGTCATGAGGAGGAAGAGCTGTAGGGGTGTCAACAGCTGCCGAGTGACAGCCGGTGTAGAGTTGCTACTACAGTGCACGGAAGCAGGAGGATCCTGCTCCATGGGGTCCGCAGAAGTATCAGCTTGCTTGTGCAGTCGGTCTGTGAAGTCCAACGCTGAAAAACTGTTTGTGGAGTGCACCGGCGAGACTGAGGCTAGCCGGGCTACAGTGCCACATCGCGACACCATTGAACAGGATCTTTGAGTTGACAAAGGAGAAGATCGTTTGCCTTTGGTGGACTTCTTTTAGCCTTTCTGGTTAGAGGAAGGATCGGGTGATGCCCGACTCGAAGGACGGAAGAAGTCTTCATGGGAGGTCTTGATGGGAGTACTACTACTGTCCTTTCCTGCCTACTGGTTGTGACCTGATTGGCTTCATCCCTTGAGGCGAGAGTTTGACGGTGTGTTGCACTGCGGAACAGGGGGATGGCTATGCTAGCTTGATACTGCAATTTCACAACCTCAGAGCTGAATTTCAGGTCATGTCCTTCATGGAGTGATCAGTAACAAGAACAGAAGTATAGTGCCTGATGGGAGAACACAGGGTTTGTGACTAGCCCGTAATTTGCGAGCTACTGGGTAAGGCACTTTTTTCTTTACCTGAATCTCGAACAGCCCACTAATTAAGATATATGGGACAATCCCAAGAGGCGGCGACATGAACGCCATTGCAGTTGATACAGTGGGGAGGAGGAGGCAGACAATCGCCTTCGTGTGCATCCCTACCACAGGTTACACATTTGGCTGGGTGTTGGCAAGTTCAATGAGGTTGAAAAGATGACACTGATAGCAACACATCGGGTTTGGAATGTATGGTCAGACCGTGATAATTTCATAGCCTGCTTTGATCTTTGATAGCAGCCCCCGCTCTATAAAAGGCGAGGAAAAGATTGCAGGTGGACACTGAAGAGGAATTACCTTTTTCATTACATGATGAACGGCAATGACACCATGATTGGAAAGGTAAGATTGTATTTCAGCCTCAGTTCAACTATCGAGTAACCTGCTGTTAATTACGCCAACGAAGAATTCAAAGTTCTATGGGCTTCGGCATGGACAGGGTAGCTGTGGAGACGTGAGGCAGCAAGCAGCCAGTTTTGCTTGCGTATCAGTAGCAGTCTCTAAAAGCAAGGTGCCATTCCATAAACGAGAGCAGGATTTCACAGAGCCAGCAATTGCATCAACACCTTTCTGAATAATAAACAGATTTACCATGGTGAAGGACTGACCGTCTTCAGTACATGAGACCACGAAGAACCGCGGTGCTGCAAGAAGCGTCTTTGAATCATTAGCCTCATTATGTTTTTGTTTTGTAGACGCTGAGTGGGAAGATGATTGACTCATCACGAGAAAATCCCCGCTATTGCCAGCATCTCTGACAGCGCGTTCCTTCCAACTGGGGGTTCCCTGCACAAGGGGGTGCACCCGCCTTAGGCGATTGTTCACACCTCAGGTCACCTCCCGAACATCTGACAGAGGGACCTATTGGCAATCTACGAAGTTTGCAGCTCAGGCAATCACCCCTTCTTGGGCCTGGCCTGTACCAGGGAGTATGTGCGGTCGACCCTGGGCTGGGAATTATGCGTTACCCTGTCACCTGTTATGCACCAGACACGTGGGCCGGCCTTCAGGAGCACACAGGGAGGAAAGAAGAAAAAGAGGAACCTCAAATGTCGAATCAGAGGAACAAGAAGGGAAACAAAGGAGAAGCGAAACTCTTCCATGTGTACATCCTAATAAGATCTGCAATTAATGCTTACATATCTGCCCTTGAGCAGAGTGCAATCTTTTATCACTTCTAATCCCAAGGTTTAATATCTGGTGCTACTGAAAATGGAATGTTAGTACTTTGAACACATTTTCCAGGCTGTGTAAGTCCTGAAACTTTGTCAAAAATCTGAAGTTCAACACTACATCTACATCTACATGACTACTCTGCAATTCACATTTAAGTGCTTGGCAGAGGGTTCATCGAACCACAATCATACTATCTCTCTACTATTCCACTCCCGAACAGCGAGCGGGAAAAACGAACACCTAAACCTTTCTGTTCGAGCTCCGATTTCTCTTATTTTATTTTGATGATCATTCCTACCTATGTAGGTTGGGCTCGACAAAATATTTTCGCATTCGGAAGAGAAAGTTGGTGACTGAAATTTCGTAAAAAGCTCTCGCCGCGACGAAAAACATCTATGCTGTAATGACTTCCATCCCAACTCGTGTATCATATCTGCCACACACTCTCCTCTGTAACGCGATAATACAAAACGAGCTGCCCTTCTTTGCACCCTCTCGATGTCCTCCGTCAATCCCACCTGGTAAGGATCCCACACCGCGCAGCAATATTCTAACAGAGGACGAACGAGTGTAGTGTAAGCTGTCTCTTTAGTGGACTTGTTGCATCTTCTAAGTGTCCTGCCAATGAAACGCAACCTTTGGCTCGCCTTCCCGACAATATTATCTATGTGGTCCTTCGAACTGAAGTTGTTCGTAATTTTAACACCCAGGTACTTAGTTGAATTGACTGTTTTGTTGCTAACCACATAATTGTAATGATAAAAAGATGTGCAAAGGTTTCCAGTATCAAGACTTTCATGAAAGCATTACTTTTATTACATTTTCATAATCAATAGATTCTGCCCTCAGAGTGTCATATTTAAGTCATTTGTTTCGTATCAGTGATACAGGCTGTGTGATATGACAGGATAAGTGAATGTGGTTACTTAAGGCTTATTGCTTGTGCCTGCCCCTGCATGTGAGCTGGCCATCTAAACCATATTCTCTTCATGGGACTGAGAACCCACAAGAGAACACCGCTCCCTCAGGACATATGGGAGAACTTCTGGGAACTGTTTGTTTTCATTTTATGGAACACTACTGGGAACAATAGAGCAAATCATAGTTTATTTTAGATGTGTTTCTAACCAAGTGATTGGTTGATCTGATTGCAGCACAGAAGTCAGCGGAGCAGAGCCAGCTTGCTGCAGGGTATGGACAGGCTGGTGAGTCTGGAAGGTTGGACAGTACCACAGAATGAGTTAAGAGGCCAAGGGCTAGCTGTTTTGCTGACAGTGAGGCACTGGTGTAAGCCCAAGGCTAACGTGCCTGGAGAAAAGGGTTCAATACCAAAATGTCCTGGTGACAACATACTACATTAAAAGCATTGTACATTCACTAAAATAGCTCAAACTGTCTACAGCTGAGCTACAGAAAATGTAAGGACTTCTCTGGAATTTACTACCATATTTGTACAAATCTTTGTTAGTAGTAGTTTTAGTTTGAATGGGTGTTTATTATGAAGTAACAACCACATAAGGACACAGTGACAAGTAGTGTCTGGAAAGTAAGTACTGTTTTGTAAAGAAACTTTCAGAAACTTTTTTCAAAGCAAATTTTTTTTAAAACAAGAAATAACATTTCTTGAACTATTTTTCTACATAGTTGCCATCATTGTTCAGGCCTTTGTCATACTGAGAAATCAATTCTCTACTCCTCCACGGAAAAATGCTACCAGTAACGACAACCACTGCTGAAAACCATTTGTTGTATCATTGCTGACAAAGCACCTTCCTCCAAAATCGTGCTTCAAGTTCGAGAGAAAGTTGTTGTCAGAAGGTGAGAGATCGGGGCTATATGGAAGCTGATCCAACCAAACTGCTGAGGAAGGTTTTGATCAACAGCAGCAGAATAGGGATGTGCATTGTCATGAAGCAACACAATGCTTTGATTGAGCATTCCTTCCCCTCTTTTTCGAGTTTTATGCCAAAGTTCTTGCAGTGTTTTACAGTATTATACCACACTTATGGTTCTCACCTCTGAAGTAACTACACATGCAGAATGCTGTGTCTTCCAGACCACAGTGCACATAATGTTTTGAATTTTTGTTGTTTGGGAGATCGTGAGTGTTTCCACTATCTACTTTTTTGATTCTACAGTGACATGACAAACCTACGATTCAGCATCAGTCATAATTCCATTTAAGAATTCATCACTCTACTGGATAAGACATATGAAAGCACAGCCAAATCACGGTTTCGTGGACACCTGGAAGCATATTTGGACTCCAACGGGAACACAATTTATGAAAATTCATGTGATCTGTGACCAATCAGGCAAAATAGTTTTTGAAATTTGTGGAAAATCATCACAAAGCATTCTTATTATTAACTGTCAGTTTTCACAAATTGACTCCTTTACTTTCTCAATCAATCCATCACTGGCAACAGAAGGTTGCCCACTCCATGCTTCTTAATAAACACTAGTCTGTCCATCAATGAATTCTCATTATCTCATTATTTGATCAGTCATTACATATTTACCATTTATCTCTACAAGTTGATGAATTTCAGCTGGCATAACACTGTGTTCAAAAACCCTATTACAGAATGCACTTCACTTTGGTGAACTCAGAGAGTGTCTTAAACAATTTTACAATCACAAACAAATGTAAACAACACAACACAAACCAGCTGCAATGTCATCAGTGAAGGATGACAAACCAGTGTGTCGAGTGCGAATGTGTGGAACTGTGATACTAGTGCTGGGGTGACGACAGACCAAAATGGGAACATCTCATAACATGTAGGACATCAATAAGTACCTCATGACTTTGGCTACTTTATGAGCAACTGGTCAAAAGATATGCAAGAAAATAAACTAATTAACAAAATTGTTTATAATACTCAATTCGGTTGCAATAATGGATTCTGAATGTGCAGACTATCATTTAGCTTCGGCATGTTGACATTGCGAAGGGAATACAAGATGATAATTTACATCTATATAATTCAAGTTTGTAAGAATTAAATGTGGTTCGATTCAGAGTACTGCAATGGCAATTAATACACCAGCATGCATTTGACAAGTTTTTATGACACTCTCTGAACAAATGCAAAATAATGAAGTAAAGGAGTAAAGAATAGATATTTAGATACTGATAAGATTTATATCCACATATATTTAGGGGTATATTTATTGAATATGTGATATGTATACAAAACAATGTAAGGTAAATAATTTTCAATAAGATGGCCAGCGAAAAGTAGCAGGTCTCTATGTTTTTTAGTCACTGTCCTTGGCAGAGTAAAAGTTTTTCATCAGTGTCATCTATATGGGTGAGCCTGCCAAAACTGGGCAGGTGACAAGCCACAGTGATAAAGTTGCTTAGGATGTCGTGTTGTCGACTTTAGCCACAGTGATAAAGTTGCTTAGGATGTCGTGTTGTCGACTTTAGCCACATTGTAGCTGACTCCATTGGAATTGCAGTACAACTGTTAGTGGTGGGAGTTTATTTGATCTTTAGTGGAACTTTTGAAAACACTGCAATTTACTGGAACTGTAACATGTCGTGGTGGTACTACTACTACTACTACTACTACTACTACTACTACTACCACTACTACTACTACTACGATTAGTTGGTGTTCAGCGCTGTTTTATAGTTGCTCTGTACACCTTGCTTTGTTGATCATATCATTTAAATAATTGCTGCAAATCTATTTACAACTGTATGGCTATCTTTTCGTACATGTTTCAGATTCTTTCTTAAATTAAACTGGAAAGTTTAATTAAAACAAATGCATTAGGCTACATCTTTAGCCTTTCAGATCCAGTACCTCATTTGATTTTGTTAATTACTCTGATTTTAATACATTTTAAACACTATGCTTAATTTTATGGAAAATTCACTGACTACTGTGCTAAGAGATAGCAATGCTTAGTTATTTGGGCTAAAAAGCAGTAGTACACAACCCACCCTTAGATATAATTTAGCCACAATTATTTCAGGTTGTGTGTTCACCCAATCACCGCATAGTGCTATCAAAAGGATATCATAGAGCATGCAACTGGTTGCTTGTCCTTATAATAGCATAGTGAGCATACACTGTGTCTTAACTGTAGTGTAATAGGTATGTGGAAGGTATGTTTACACCATAGATTCAATTTAATTAAACAATACACTTCTCATTTTAAACAAACACTACCTTACTGGAAGAGAGAGAGAGAGAGAGAGAGAGAGAGAGAGAGAGAGAGAGAGAGAGAGAGAGAGAGAGAGAGACAGTGTTTCAGTGTTTTTCTGTACCTGCAGATTTTGCTTCACTTCTGTTGCTTGTTGCACTGTTTTCAGGATCCTTTTCAGCTGTCATCTTCCTCAGCACAGAAGTTGGTGTAAAGGCAAGAGGTGTGGGGGATATAAGTTTTGGAGGTGCAGAATCTCCCGTCTTAACTGAATTTCCTCCTGCATTTGACAATGATGACACGTTGGGAGAGAGTGACCTAAAGAAAAACATGAACACACAATTAACAGAGGTGAGTTAATATACTCACATCCAAAAAGTTTTGCATCACCCCAGTTCCCAGAACACGGGAAGATAGACATTGACTGTGGATATTGTATCACAGAGTGTCCCTTTGACTATTCAGAGATGTCACTAAGCCTGCCCAAAGATGTAAACAACCATGCATGAGCAGTGCCTACCAGATGGAAGGAGTCAGACATACGATCAGTTCCAGTCATTCCACCAGGAAGGAGGTACACAACTTGTGTTGTCTGTAGTTCAACCATGCCTAGACAGTAAATACCACAATTCGATCGTGTCTGCATTGTTACTTTGTGCCAGGAAGGCCTCTCAACAAGGGAATGGTCCAGGTGTCTCAGAGTGAACCAAAGCGATGTTGTTCGGACATGGAGGAGATACAGAGAGACAGGAACTGTCTATGACATACCTCGCTCAGGCCAAGGGGATGCAAAACTTTTTTATGTGTGTACTTCTGAGAGATGTGTACCACACCAGTGTTGGCTAAACAAAGGGAGTAAATCCAAAGAGCACAAACAATTCCTATTAATTTTCAGGAACTCTGACAGTAACACTGGAAACAACAGTTAATAAAATGTCACACTAATTCCTGACCCAATTTGTGAAGGTGCAGTAACTTTATCCAAGATATTTGATATTTACACTTTAAATACTTCACCAAAGACAAAACATGGTGAAATCACTATCTTGATGATTATCAGGCATTTCTCATCCATTGATGCCCCTCTATACTTTTCCATTTTTACAAACAACTATATGCATCAATTCTGTTCCTATGTGAATTCACAAGTGGTGTACCAACCTGCCAACCACCTTGCTCTTTGAGATGTTTCATTCATTTACTCAGCAACATGCTCCACAACAATTTGATGTTCAGTGCAGTTAAGTCTTTTCCAATTCGTCTTTTTACCCTAATCCTTTTTCTTGTTTTTGTCTCCCCTACTTATTCCTGACATATATATCAACAACTTGTTGAGAAATCTTGAGTTTTTTTAGTGTTTAACACATTAAAATAATGCCTCAAAGCTATAGTGAAGAACTTTTAATACAGTGAATGCAAACTTTCCATTTCATACCTCACCTCAGAAGTGTAGTTCCCAAAACTATAAGCACTTCAGGTCATTTTTTACTCACCTGAGTATTTCTTTTGCTGTCCATCTAACCACTTTCTTCAACAGTCAAATATAAAAACCTACTAACTGAACTTCATTCTTTTCAATTTACTGATTACACAATTTTTGTGGAGGGTAGAACCAATTTTGAGGTCATCTTTGAAGTCTGCAAGATTAAGCCCTTCTATTTGATGTTAAATTTCATAGAAGTAAGGAGTACAACACAATGCTATTTGCACAACTAAAGTGGTTCAGTTATGTCGTATTAGTAAGTATTCTTTTATGGATCCAATAACTTAGGAACACACACACACACACACACACACACACACACACACACACACACACACACACACACACACACACTCTATCTCTGACAAGGTAAGTTTAAGAAAGTAAGTACAATAATCAAGTTTTTATAAGACCTGACATCAGGCAAAGGAGATACAGCAATCAGTATTATTAATTAAAAACTTAAATAGTATTGATTGCAATGAATATATATAATCAATTTTTTCATTACTGGTCTGGTTGGTTAACAACCATCTTCAAATCATGCAGGATAAAGAATCAGTATCCACATACAGTGCGGGCCACACCACCATTGTTACCAAGTTAAACCATGATTAGTGTCAAATGATGATTATGTTAGCACCATTACATGTACATATTGATTATTTACTAAGAATGATCTTAAGTTGGTTGTTAATCGACAAACCAATAATGAGCAGGTTCTGATGTTACATGTTTTACTGCTATCAAGACTTAAAAAATTCAGCAAGTCCTAACTTTTTCTTTACGTCTCTTCTCAATGCTTCCTCTAAACACTATAAGGCAGCATTCCCAAGAAGAATTTACTTGCAAGAAGACAATATCCAAAACAGAACATCTAAAAATACCTAGTATAAACTGAAGTTTATCACACCCTGCATTCCATTGGTGTAACACGGTCTCAGCAGCACAGCAAAGACAGTCCAAAATTGACTACTTACAGTGTTACAACTCTTGTTGCTTGTTGTTGTCGTGGTCTTCAATTGGAAGGTTGGTTGATGCAGCTTTCCACTCCACAATCTGCTGTGCAAGAGTATCCTCAAATAGCTACAGTGACCCAAACACATCTGTACCTGTTTACTTTATTCATTCCTAGGTAACCCCCCCCCCCCCCCCAACTTCTCCATTACCAAATCGACTATTCCTTGATGCCTCAAAGCATGTACTATAATCTATCCTTTCTTTTAGTCCAGTTGTGCAAGAATTTTATTTTTTCATCAGTTTCATTCAACACAATCTCCTAATTTATTATTCAATACATTAAACTCATCTTTACTATTCTTCTATAGCACCGCATTTCAAAAGCTTCTGTTCTCTTGTTACATAAACTGATTATGAATCACATTTCACTTCCATATACAGCTACTCCATACAAGTATCTTCAGAAATGACTTCCTAACCCTTGAATTTCTATTAAATGTTACATTCTTTTTCAGAAACTTTTCTTGCCATCAGCAATCATCATTTGGTATCTTGTCTACTTCAACAATCAATTATGTTGCTACCGAAATAGCTAAATTCATCTACATCTTAATGCCATTTGTTAGCCCAATTCCAACAGCATCATCCAATTTACTTTGACCACATGTCCTTCAACTTTTAACTGCCATCCAGTTTCTGTACAAGTTTTAAATAGCATTTTGCTGCTTTCATTTTATCCCTGTTATCTGCAGAATTTCAACAAGTGTGTTCCAGTCAAAAGCTGTCTCTAAATGTACAATGCCACATATGTTGGTTTACTTACTTTATCATATCTTTTACTGTAAGTCTTAGTCTCAGTAGAGCCACATGTATTCCCACATTTTTCCAGAATCCAAACAACTTCCCAAGATGATGATCAATGAAGAGCTTCAAGCTGTCCTTCCATTATTCTATACATGATGTGTGTAAGTATTTTACAACAAGCCATTAAACTGGTGGTTCAATAATCTTCACAACAGTTAGTACAAGAATTAATATAATATCTCCTCCAAAGTCACCTATCTTGCACATGAGCTTATCATCGTTGGGTCTCTAGGATTTCAGTAATTCTGAGGGAACATCATGTACTCCATCAAATTATTCTCACATAACAATGAAAATAATCCATTATTGATAATATAAATGGATAGATTAAAAATCTACCCACCAAGTGGCAGCATGGGAAAAAGACTGGAGAGGTTTAGGGAAGGGGTACAATTTAGAGCAGTCACCCAGAACCCCAGGGCAGAGGAGCCTTACCACACGGGATGAGAAGCAAATACTTTGACAGATGGGTCTCCCTTTGATAGTGTGTGTTTTGTCAGTTATAGGAATGGAATAGGTGGCAGTAGGAGTGTGCATAGGCCAAGTCTTGTAGTGGGGACTGTCATAGTGGTAGGAGCCATAGAGCAGGGAGACAGGAGCAGGAGCAGCGTAGGGTCTGACAAGGATACTGTGGCGAGTGGGAGGGCGACAAAGAGCTACATACTGAATGTATCTCATTTCAGGGCATGATCTTAGGAAGTCATGGTCTTGTCAAAGTAGCCGATTGGTACATTCAAGACCAGGATAATATTGGGTGACAAGTGGTGCACTCCGCAGTAGTTTTTTGAGGGATCAGCAGTACCAGGATTGATTGTGATGCCCCAAGAAATCTGCTTTTGGACTAGGCTCTTGGGATAAGTAAGTCCAGTGAAGGCTGAAGTGAGAGTGCATTGCTGTAAAGAGTCTGCATCTGAATAAATGCATTTGCCTCTAATGCCAAGGCTGTATGGGAGGATAAGTTTGACATGGAAAGGAAGACAACTGTCAAAATTTAAGTACTGTTGTTTGTTAGTAGGTTTGACGTGGACTGAATTGGCATGAGATTCAGGAAAGGACCATGTGAAATTTAATTCGGGGAGTCTTTCCTTCTCATACCATCCATTAAGTCTCCCCTACACAGGGTTCTGGGTAACTTTTCTGAACTGTACCCCTTCCCCTAAACCTCTACAGTCCTTTTCCTTCACCCCTCTTCTTCCCCCTTCAACTCTTCTGCCAGAAGGACTCACTGGTTCCAAAAGTTTGTAAAAGTAAATCCTTTACAACACAATACATTACATGCAAAGGGCCACTAATTACAACCAACTTACTCCGTTATGTATGATGGCAATGGTAAACAAAGCTGATAATTGTCTCTCCTCTTTATCCTGTGCAGCAGATCTCCCCTGATCCACAGTTCTGGGCGAGTTTCCAGAAATATACCGCTTTTCCTAGACCTCTCCAGTCCTTATTTTTATACCAATTATTAGCCAAGTTTAAATTATGCTCTGTGCAAAATTGTAGTCAATGTTTTTCCCTTTCAGTCCTTTCTGCCTTCTCTTCCTTTTCCTACTATGAAAGTCCAGTCACCCATCAGACTTCTCCATCTCTTAACTATCTGAATGATTGTGTTCATCTAATTGTACATTCTTTCAACTTCATTATCAGCAAAGGTAGTCAGCATACGAAGTTTTACAAATTTGATCGGCGTTGGTTCTGTGTATCTTTGCTATGATAATGCTTTCACCAAGCTGTTCATAGAAATTTACAAATTATATTTTTAAAATTATGAGAAAATTGTTGGCCATTACTTACTTTCAGGATACTGAATTGTTAGAACTGCAAATAGTTTTGATGCTCTTAAGCTGGGACAGAATCCTTTTTTGTATTTATGTATTAATATTAAGAATTTCACCTCCTGAAAGTAAGCATTCCCAGGAAGTCCACCCATAATTGTAGTTTCGTCTCGCAAATTTTTCCCTTTTTAAAGTTCTGTAGTGCACAATATCTCACTATATTTTTTTCAAGCTAATAGCACAGCTGCACTGTTGTACTTACTGTTGCATTTCTTGCCTTTTTCTGTAATTTTCACGCTGTTCTTCCAACTTCTTCTTTATTAAGGCTGATTGCATTATGTTCTGTGTGTGAAGCTGCAATTCTCGTGGAGAAGGAACACGTGGCACCACTAAAACAAAGAATTATTTGCATAAGTTATGATAAAAGGAATTTTAAAACACAAATATGTTCTTTATATGAGGTCTTTTCAAAAAATTCCAAAAGATTTGTAATTTTGTGTTGGCATCTCATTGGCATCCCTGCACATGACTGTGTTTAATGTGTAACTGCTGGAAGTTCCACTGTTGTATGTCTGTTGGTTATTGTTCAGTGTTGTATTGAGCAGAAAGTTGTGTTGTATATTTGCTCCTCCAACTCTGCCGTCTCAAAATTTGCAATGCGCCTGCATTAAATTTTGCGTGAAACTTAAGAAAACCTTTACAGACACACAGCAAATGATGCAGGAAGTCTTCTAAGCTGTAGTCAGTATTACAAATGGTTCACATGGTTTAAAAATGGCCAGACAGACGTTAAAGAGTTAAAAGATGACCTTCGTTCAGGACACCTTCCGACATCTACCAAAAACACTCATGGTCAGCAGCGACAATGAAATGGTGCTTGTTGATTGAAGACAGACTCTCTCCGAGAGATTGCAGAAGAATGTAACATTTCTGTTAGGTCATGTTCCTATCAAAAAAGATTTGTCCCACGGCTCAGAAGTCTTGGCCAGAAACATCTTCGCATCACAATTTGTGAAGAGCTTTTGGATAGAGCAAATGTGAACGAAAAGAAGAAAAATTTTTGACACATCCAGCTTGACAAAAATACAATACCTGGGTTACAAAATGCAATACTTCAGGCTTTAAACATGATACTTCATCAGCCTATTACGTACGTAAATGTGATTTCATTGATCTGTAGATGAACATGAAAATCAAAATGAAATCCATGTTGAACATCAGCAGTCTTGGTGGATATTGGTTAGGAGCATACATAATAGGACTTCCTCGATAAATTAAGCAGATATGCAACAACTGAAAAAGGCTTCACACAATAAAACTTGTTCCATGTAACAAAGGGAAGAAATAATATTACACACACTGAAAAACATGCTACTTCAACTTCCAAGCCAAGGTTGTGATCTCTCTAGTTTCCTGCAAACAGTCTTGAGAATGTTTTGCCATAAAAGGGACCAGAAGCCCTGATCTTTATAAAAGAAATTAGTCCAAAGAATCATTGTCCAATGATGGATGATCTGAACTCTCTTCTATTTTTCTTTGCAAGGCTGAGAACATGTTCACATTCTGCACTGCTATGGGGTATGGTGAGAAGTAGAAGATTACTCTAGAAATTTGATTATATTTAAGAAGTCCAATGGCACCAAGAATTCTTGATACTTGCATCCAACTGCAATTACTTGCAGCATCTTTATTTGCAGCTGAAGTGTCATCTGCCTGTAAAGTTGTAAACTGCCTTTGAAGCTCATTCACCACCTCATCTGTAGTTTCATTTTCTTCCTTGCATACCATGAGGAAACTTTCCGAAGGAAAAACTAATGGAAGAAAACAGTAAATCTTCAATTTTGTCAAACCTTGCAATTTGAGCATGCTCCAACATGTCATTCTTGAGTGGAAACGTGATGATTTAGTCATACACAGCACAAAAGTAGTTTCTCACTGATGAAAAGAAAAGTGATTTATCTGTATCTTGGAGATCATTCACTATGTTCAAAAACCAAATGCCAATAACTAACTCATTGTCACTTCTTTGATTTTCAATCAAGCTGTACTCTACTTGAAACAGCGAGGAGCTTTTTACAATATTAGGTGTAATGAACTTTGTTCAAAACTGCTTTAGGAACTCCAGTGTAAGTTCCAATAAAAAGTGAACTTGTGGGGAATAAGTCTGAAGAGCAACACTGAATTTGTCAAACACACTACTAGTCACATGAAGGAAAGTGCAAAAGGGTTTGTTCAAATTTCGTGACACCTGATCATAAACATTATTGCCTCACATGTTGTAGCTGAACTATTGCCATTTAAGATGGGTTTGTCACATTTGGAAGAATATGCTATTCTTTTAGCAGTATATGTAGTAGCAGAATGAAGAATTCTTTTCTGATACTCTTTGGATCCACCTTGTTCAACTCTAAGTATTCTGAAAATTGTCAAGCATATGGAAATCTTTTGGGTACATAATATTACTTTCTCTAAGAAGAAAGAGAAGCAGATCGAATGAATATGGATCTCACCCACTTTAAGTTGTAATCTTCCACCAACTTTTTCAACTGGTAGATTCATCGGGTGTCAAGTGCAACCTATGATGACAATACCTGGTTAACTTCCTTCAGAACTGCTGAAAGCCCATTTTTGTGCTCTATCATAAGAGGGGCATTATTAGTACAGAAAGCCACACAGTTGTTATGTTATGGGAATTCAGCTGTGATAACATCAGGTTACATGTATTTCGCCCTGCTGTGCCCCCATCTTAAGCTGGTGTGGACAGCACAGTGCTGACTACTCTTTCCCACAAAATATCATAGGCCCTTAACAACTTCAGATGATACATTTGTTTGCAGTTTTATTTACAATGCACATTTTTGTGTGACCATAGATATGTTTCTTTGCAACTTCTGATGTGGAACCATCATCTTAAAGAACCAGCATGACCAGCCGCACTGAAGGGTACATTGTGATCTTCCTTTCATGTAAAATAACTTACATGTTTAGCACACATGATTTAAGTAATCATTTCTTCCACCATGTGGAAGATTAGTATCAACCCCACACATAGCACAAAAGGCAAATTTTCCGCCCTTTTTTTTAATTTAGTGTACACAGAAAATCAACAGATTATGGTTCTTTAAATGCCTAGAAGTACTGTTTCTTGTTGAATTTATTCATGAATCCTACAACAGGACTAAGAGTATGAGAATGTCCGACAAATGTTTTGATATGTACTTAAACATCAAAAGAAACCTGTATCATTGAATGTCACATAAAATAACAACAAACACAAGGCAGTCAAACACTTCATTGAACTTGTCAAAGCACACACAGCCTTAAACCATTAAACAAACATGACACCAACCCTTTGAATGAATAACTTGCACATGCTAAGAGGAAGAGGAAGAAGGAAAGAGTGGAAAAATGTAATTAGTACTCATATGGTCAAAGAATACGAGTTAAATCACAACAAGTGAATGGAGCAGAACAAAGGATTTGCAGAGCAGAACCTGCGGACATGTATGACTCACATGGAAAAATAATTATCCTGGCTTTGAAGTCAATCCCAATGATGACACGAACATCACATAGTTAAGAGTACTAAACACATCAAAGAATGAGTTATCGACTATCTTAGGCTTGCCTTCGACCCAAGGAAACAAAACAATCAAACGGAAGTGGGGTGATGATCAAATGTTAACGTTTCAAATTTTTGTCTGCGAAGTTTTAAGATGACACAGTCCATCCATAAACCATAAAATGTCACCATTTCTGTAAATTTGATGAATAAACTGTAAAATGTCGTCGGTTTGCATCACGATAACGCACCTGCACATTCATCCCTGTTGGTGCACGACTATTGCACAAAAAATGAAATCACTGTGTTGCCTCATCCTCTTGTCTCCAGACCTGACACCTGTGGACTTTTATTATTTCCCCAGTTGAAAACCCCATTGGAAGGACAGATTTGCAACGACATAAGAAAATTCACAGATGGTGCTTTGCACGATCCAGCAAAAGGCATGCTAAGACAACTTCCAAAAGTGAAAATGGCACTGGGAGAAATGTATCAATTGTGGAGGAGAGTATTTCTAAGGAGACTATGCACAATAAGTAAAAGATAAGTGCAGAAAAATATTGCAGAAAGTGCTCCGGAATTTTTTGAACAGTCCTCATATGCCTATTACCAAATTACATTAAATGTAACTTCAAGTTCTTGGGCATCACAAAATTCTGTCAACATGAGAAGTGAAGTCAATCTTTCATGAAATATGAGGTTTAATGGCGTGCACACCAAATGCCTTTTCTTGCTCTGAATTCAACTACTGTGGTCCCATAATACATTTCCACTTGAATATATACAAACTTTAAATGCAAAACTATTTGCTATTTCACACTGCTTACATTCACTGCAACTCAGATTTAACTACTGAAAGACCCACATTTTTATGATATGAAGAGTGTGTAAAATATACAGAAAGGGAACTATTTTACCATTAATAACAGCACAGTTTAATCTCTAAGATAATACACACCTACTTTACAATACTTAACTAAAAACTTCACAGTGTCTTACCTGGAGGTTGAACAGTGAGTGTATTTGCTTTTACTGTCATACTGGGGGATATTAGTGAAGATCCCTGACAGTATGCTGCATGTACAGAACGGAATAAATTTAATTTAGTTAGTGAGACATTGCAGAGATTACACACACTACGTTTTATTCAAGTAAGGTACCTCTGATCTATTACTCAGAAACATTTAAACCAAACTCAACTGTTATTTACCATTGTTTAAAGGTGAAGGTATTCTAATTTGCTGCTGCTGATGCTGTTGCTGCTGCTGTTGAAGCATCATCTGATGAAGCAACTCAGGAGCTTGACCAGCATGCAAATGAGGAGATGCAGTGCGATGAACTATACCTACAAAATTCAAGTAATTTCATTGTAAGTTGTAACATTACCTATACAGGGTGTATACGTGGACAAAGAAAATAAAATTCCTGAATTTCCTGGTTATAAATACTTTTTCTCCCAGGTGAAAACATACTTTTTCCCTGTTAATTGACAGTACATTTTCTCTATGAACTGTATAACTTGTCCCTTCCTTATACATAGGCGAAAATTTACCAGCGCTTTAGAAAACAAAGCGCAGGGGGGGGGGGGGAGGGGGACATTTTGGAAAGATCTTTGATATGCAGTGACACATACGCTGCATATTTTCGTGTTAGGAAAGTAAGAAGTCGAATTCCACCAAACACCGCCTGTTACTTTCCGAAGCATTGAAATCGAGATTGCGATTAACTTTTGTAAGCCAGTCATAGCTCATGTCACGCGATTTTCACTAGCAGATGATACCAGGTATTCAGTGCTTATGACACGTGATGAAGTCCGCCAATAGCAACATCACTGTTTAGTAGTGCGTACACACAGACAGAGAATGTTAATGGTTTAAATTAATATACATAGTGTTGCTACAAGAAAAGTAAAGCTTTCACTTATAATATTGGTCTATAAGATTAATACGCTGGAAGAGAAGCTAAGCTTTCACATATAATGTTGGTCTTTAATGGGCGTATTAAAATTTAAGATACATCACACAAATGTGCCATTAAAATTTTTAATAACAACATAAATGTCTGTTCTTCTGGGCTAGAAATTCATCTAAATGACTCGTCATCAAAGAGTTTATTTTTAAATGAGAGTCAAACGCTCTCTGATTTAAGAAATTCATCGTACATTCTTGTACGTAGTTCAACGTGCGTAAAAGGAAATTTTCTTTGGTAGTAACCTTTCAAACCACCATTCGGATTATTTTCCGTGACCTGTTAGAAATAGGGTTGTTTCTGCAGTTGCCAGAAAGCGCCAGATGACAGGCATCACTGCACCTGCGCAGCTACGAAGTCGTAGGGAGCCGTATGTTCGTACATGTAAAACATTAAAAGATCTTACATTAGGTCATAAAAGAAACAAGACATTTGAACCTGCAGCTGCTTAGACAGCCAACAGCCACATTTCTGTAGCCAGAAGAGGGAGAAGGTACTACTCAGTGGCACATGCTCATGATTTTGCTTGTAACTGCTAAAACGACTAATGTAAAAAGTTGTGACGTCACACTCATCGGAGGCAATTTGTTGTTACGAATCATTGCATATTTTTCCTAAAGCCTTTGAGAAATTTTTCTGTTGGCAGACACTTGTATGAGCACTGTTTTGTTGCTGTATATGGCGCATTTACTTTGCAGTGTAATTTTTATTTTAGGTTTTTCACTTTTTCATGTTTTATTGCTGAAGTATTATTCTGCAGCAGTGGGATACACTAATATTCTTTGTTAGAGTATCGCTTCTTACCAGTCAAAATTACAAAATTTGATTGAACATAATGAAAAATTCCCGTGTTTTTCCTGGTTTTCTCCCGGATGAAAAAAATTCCAGGATTTTTCCCAGATCTTCCAGTTGTCCCGGGTCGTATACACAGATCTTCCAGTTGTCCCGGGTCGTATACACCCTGCTATAAAACACAGACACTAAGCTCATACTCTTAACAAAAGATTTTAGAACCTAAATTTTGCAGCTGATGTGTTTAATTGAAATACATTTACAAATAAATGTTTTTCCTCCCCTTGAGGTATGTGCTTGCTGACAACAGCATGCAATCATTTAAGCAAACAACAACAATACACTGCATGGCCCAAACAGGATACTTGTCAGCAGAACAAGTTTGAAGTGCTGTCAATACCATCAATATTTCAACAAAACAAACCTGCCAACTAAATGTAAAAGTATCTGGCAACTGTGTCTGTAATAAAAGAACTGAAAACTTCTGAAATAGGAAACCATAAAATTTAGATCATCTAACAACGGTAAATCCAGAATGGAATAACAGTATGGTAAAAATGAATTGCTACTCGCCACCTAAAGGCGGCATTGAGTTGCAGACAGGCACAGCAGGAGGGAACACACACACGAGTGGGGGGAGAGATGGGGGGGTGGGGGGAGAGATGGGGGGTGGGGGGAGAGGTAGGGGGGGAGAGGTGGGGGGAGAGGTAGGGGGGGGAGAGATAGGGGGGGGGAGAGATAGGGGGGGGGGGAGAGATAGGGGGGGGGGGGAGAGATAGGGGGGGGGGGGAGAGATAGGGGGGGGGGGAGAGATAGGGGGGGGGGGAGAGATAGGGGGGGGGAGAGATAGGGGGGGGGGGAGAGATAGGGGGGGGGAGATAGGGGGGGGAGATAGGGGGGGGAGATAGGGGGGGGGAGATAGGGGGGGGGAGATAGGGGGGGGGAGATAGGGGGGGGAGATAGGGGGGGGAGATAGGGGGGGGAGATAGGGGGGGGAGATAGGGGGGGGAGATAGGGGGGGGAGATAGGGGGGGGGAGATAGGGGGGGGGAGATAGGGGGGGGGAGATAGGGGGGGGAGATAGGGGGGGGGAGATAGGGGGGGGAGATAGGGGGGGGGGAGATAGGGGGGGGAGATAGGGGGGGGGGAGATAGGGGGGGGGAGATAGGGGGGGGGAGATAGGGGGGGGGAGATAGGGGGGGGGAGATAGGGGGGGGGAGATAGGGGGGGGGAGATAGGGGGGGGGAGATAGGGGGGGGAGATAGGGGGGGGGAGATAGGGGGGGGAGATAGGGGGGGAGATAGGGGGGGGAGATAGGGGGGGAGATAGGGGGGGAGATAGGGGGGGAGATAGGGGGGGAGATAGGGGGGGAGATAGGGGGGGAGATAGGGGGGGAGATAGGGGGGGGGAGATAGGGGGGGAGAGATAGGGGGGGGAGAGATAGGGGGGGGGAGAGATAGGGGGGGGGGAGATAGGGGGGGGGGAGAGATAGGGGGGGGGGAGAGATAGGGGGGGGGAGAGATAGGGGGGGGGAGAGATAGGGGGGGGGAGAGATAGGGGGGGGGAGAGATAGGGGGGGGGAGAGATAGGGGGGGGGAGAGATAGGGGGGGGGAGAGATAGGGGGGGGAGAGATAGGGGGGGGAGAGATAGGGGGGGGAGAGATGAGGGGGGGAGAGATGAGGGGGGGAGAGATGAGGGGGGGAGAGATGAGGGGGGGAGAGATGAGGGGGGGAGAGATGAGGGGGGGAGAGATGAGGGGGGGAGAGATGAGGGGGGGAGAGATGAGGGGGGGAGAGATGAGGGGGGGAGAGATGAGGGGGGGAGAGATGAGGGGGGGAGAGATGAGGGGGGGGAGAGATGAGGGGGGGGAGAGATGAGGGGGGGGAGAGATGAGGGGGGGGAGAGATGAGGGGGGGGGAGAGATGAGGGGGGGGGAGAGATGAGGGGGGGGAGAGATGAGGGGGGGGAGAGATGAGGGGGGGGAGAGATGAGGGGGGGAGAGATGAGGGGGGGAGAGATGAGGGGGGGAGAGATGAGGGGGGGAGAGATGAGGGGGGGAGAGATGAGGGGGGGAGAGATGAGGGGGGGAGAGATGAGGGGGGGAGAGATGAGGGGGGGAGAGATGAGGGGGGGAGAGATGAGGGGGGGAGAGATGAGGGGGGGAGAGATGAGGGGGGGAGAGATGAGGGGGGGAGAGATGAGGGGGGGAGAGATGAGGGGGGGAGAGATGAGGGGGGGAGAGATGAGGGGGGGAGAGATGAGGGGGGGAGAGATGAGGGGGGGAGAGATGAGGGGGGGAGAGATGAGGGGGGGAGAGATGAGGGGGGGAGAGATGAGGGGGGGAGAGATGAGGGGGGGAGAGATGAGGGGGGGAGAGATGAGGGGGGGAGAGATGAGGGGGGGAGAGATGAGGGGGGGAGAGATGAGGGGGGGAGAGATGAGGGGGGGAGAGATGAGGGGGGGAGAGATGAGGGGGGGAGAGATGAGGGGGGGAGAGATGAGGGGGGGAGAGATGAGGGGGGGAGAGATGAGGGGGGGAGAGATGAGGGGGGGAGAGATGAGGGGGGGAGAGATGAGGGGGGGAGAGATGAGGGGGGGAGAGATGAGGGGGGGAGAGATGAGGGGGGGAGAGATGAGGGGGGGAGAGATGAGGGGGGGAGAGATGAGGGGGGGAGAGATGAGGGGGGGAGAGATGAGGGGGGGAGAGATGAGGGGGGGAGAGATGAGGGGGGGAGAGATGAGGGGGGGAGAGATGAGGGGGGGAGAGATGAGGGGGGGAGAGATGAGGGGGGGAGAGATGAGGGGGGGAGAGATAGGGGGGGAGAGATAGGGGGGGAGAGATAGGGGGGGAGAGATAGGGGGGGAGAGATAGGGGGGGGGAGAGATAGGGGGGGGGAGAGATAGGGGGGGGGAGAGATAGGGGGGGAGAGATAGGGGGGGAGAGATAGGGGGGAGAGATAGGGGGGAGAGATAGGGGGAGAGATAGGGGGGAGAGATAGGGGGGAGAGAGAGGGGGGAGAGAGAGGGGGGAGAGAGAGGGGGGAGAGAGAGGGGGGAGAGAGAGAGAGAGAGAGAGAGAGAGTCATTGCCTATGGTTAAGGTACTGGGGCACAGTGCCCTCAAAAAGTGGTTGTGCGAGGGTGTGTTTTCTACTTTGGAAAAAAGACTGCCTGAAAGCTTATTAATGTGCCTGTCTGCAACCAAACGCCACTTCTATGTGAAGTATTACTCATTTAACTACAACTGGAAGGTAATTGCGGTTGTTGCCTCCCACAACTCCTTGTAGGCTTTATATGTCAGTTTCATTTTACCCACTAGCAAACTGACAATTTTATGTACAAAATAAATACACACTATTCTGATGTTGCCTCAACTATAGCAAAGTAGAAATTAACAGAAAGTCCAGTTTGGAACATCAAAACACAAGGAACAGATGACACATTAAGTTGCACACATGCACAATTAAAAGACATTTACAGATAAGCTTACAGCCACAGACTTTCAGAAGAAGAAGAAGAAGAAGAAGAAATACAAACACATTCATTTACACAAGAAAGCACACGTTGTGCACACATGACCAACTCTGACAAGAATGGCATTCTGTTCTGAGCTGCGAAGTTGGCTGTAGTGTGTACGATGTGGGCTTGCTTGTGTGAAAGAATATGTATGTGTATTTCTCTTCTTCTGATGATGGCTGTGGCTGAAGAGCTTACATGCAAAGAGTGTTAATTGCACATGTCTGCAACTTGACATCTCATATTTATGATACAGGGTGTTTAAAAAATGACCGGTATATTTGAAACGGCAATACAAACTAAACGAGCAGCGATAGAAATACACCGTTTGTTGCAATATGCTTGGGACAACAGTACATTTTCAGGCAGGCAAACTTTCGAAATTACAGTAGTTACAATTTTCAACAACAGATGGCGCTTCGGTCTGGGAAACTCTATAGTAGAATATTTTCCACATATCCACCATGCGTAGCAATAATATGGCGTAGTCTCTGAATGGAATTACCCGAAACCTTTGACAACGTGTCTGGCGGAACGGATTCTGGCAGTACACCTGGTCTTTCAGGTGTCCCCACAGAAAGAAGTCACAGGGGTTCATGTCTGGCGAATAGGGAGGCCAATCCACACCGCCTCCTGTATGTTTCGGATAGCCCAAAGCAATCACACGATCATCGAAATATTCATTTAGGAAATTAAAGACGTCAGCCGTGCGATGTGGCCGGGCACCATCTTGCATAAACCACGAGGTGTTCGCAGTATCGTCTAAGGCAGTTTGTACCGCCACAAATCCACGAAGAACGTCCAGATAGCGTGATGCAGTAATCGTTTCGGATCTGAAAAATGGGCCAATGATTCCTTTGGAAGAAATGGCAGCCCAGACCAGTACTTTTTGAGGATGCAGGGACGATGGGACTGCAACATGGGGCTTTTCGGTTCCCCATATGCGCCAGTTCTGTTTATTGACAAAGCCGTCCATGTAAAAATAAGCTTCGTCAGTAAACCAAATGCTGCCCACATGCATATCGCCGTCATCAATCCTGTGCACTATATCGTTAACGAATGTGTCTCGTGCAGCAATGGTAGCGGCGCTGAGGGGTTGCCACGTCTGAATTTTGTATGGATAGAGGTTTAAACTCTGGCGCATGAGACGATACGTGGACGTTGGCGTCATTTGGACTGCAGCTGCAACACGGCGAACGGAAACCCGAGGCCGCAGTTGGATCACCTGCTGCACTAGCTGCGCGTTGCCCTCTGTGGTTGCCGTACACGGTCGCCCTACCTTTCCAGCACGTTCATCCATCACGTTCCCAGTCCGTTGAAATTTTTCAAACAGATCCTTTATTGTATCGCTTTTCGGTCCTTTGGTTACATTAAACCTCCGTTGAAAACTTCGTCTTGTTGCAAAAACACTGTGTTCTAGGCGGTGGAATTCCAACACCAAAAAAATCCTCTGTTCTAAGGAATAAACCATGTTGTCCACAGCACACGCTTACAGCAGAAAGACGACGTACAGAATGGCGCACCCACAGACTGCATTGTCTTCTATATCTTTCACATCACTTTCAGCGCCATCTGTTGTTGAAAATTTTAACTACTGTAATTTCGAAAGTTTGTCCGCCTGAAAATGTACTGTTGTCCCAAGCATATTGCAACAAACGGTGTATTTCTATCGCTGCTCGTTTAGTTTTTATTGCCGTTTCAAATATACCGGTCTTTTTGAAACACCCTGTAAGTAGCAATCTATCTCTTCCTTACAATGTTAGAGCAGGAATAAATTCAGTTTTGCCAAATTCTTTCATTTGTACCTCAATGTTTAGATGGTATCAGGTGCCTTTCAAATGCCTTACTGTATCAAAAACTAATGCATGTTGAAAATAAATGTAAAGATCAGTTGAAATGGGAGAAAGTGAGGGGAACAACTTATTTCTGTTATACAATTTGTGGCTTACTGTAGAACTTCCGATTCAGGAGGTCAAGTGGATGCTACAACATGTACACAAGTTGTTAATAATTTATTAAAATCTGAACATGGTAAACACCCAACTTTCTAAACAACGAGTGTTCACATGGATGACATGGATGACATGAAATTGATGCCGTTGCTGACAATGTTTAGCACTTCATTACTGAATGATAGTTTCACAACAGAGTTAAAGAATTTAACTGATTCTAAGTTCAGAATAAATGTTCTATTTGCATGCAGCTGGAGCTGTACTACAACAATACTGCCATTGTAAGCAATAACTGGAACAGCTCACTGATTACACAGAGAATTACGCTCTTACTCTGACAGGGCAGGCCTTTTTCATCTGAGCACTGGTTCACCACGATTGTTATCTATATTTCAGTGAAATCCTGAATTAATGAACCCACTTTTAAGGAAATCCTACTTTTATGTATATTTCCTTTGGTCCTGACAAAACTCCAATAAAAATAATGTTATCCCATCCCACTTGTATTGAACCATGCTTTAGAAAACAGTCCGCTTTTAGAGAATAAATGTGAAACATCCTGCAAACTGAAATCCATTTTTATGCAATTCCTAACATATCAGAATGAGTTTCAGGTTTCTTTCCATTCCATAGAGGTTGTACTTTGTGTCCTGCGATACATTAAATGGTAAGCTATTCAGTCAGTTGACATGTATTTAAACTGTAGTCACTCACTACTTCCCTAGTAGTGATACGAACATGTGTTTAACGAATCAGAAACTTCTTTTCATATGATATGTCACTGTATTAGATGTCGCAGTAGCTGAGCTTACAAAGCATAAGAGGTATAAATGTTCATTTAAGTGCTGAAGTTACCAGTTTTACTTTCATGAAGTTATAGCAATCCAAAAGCAGAAAGCTTACAGTTCACCAAAAGCTGCCGTGCATCTGCAATGCCCGTGACAAACTTAACATAAGTCTTCAAGTCCATTATTGAAATGGTTGCGGGACCATAGCTGTTTAGTACAAAATGCCTAATTAGAACACCTTAAGCTCTCTAAATTTCCTGTTATTTTATTTGAGCAACCAGTTCCAGTGCTACATTATACCACCTTAGGCCCCCTTACTTACATGATCCCATCTCTGGTCCTATCAAAATACAGGCCAGCAGTCATTGAATCTTATTCTTAGCTTTTTTTGACTGCGATCTTTTCGATTATCACTTGCTGACCTATAGTGATTAAATGTATAGCACACTGTATTGTTAATTTTGTAATTAAATAGCACTTTTATCAGCTAAACTTGCTTGAATTATGCTTCTGGTCACACCTGTGTACTGTAGCAAAACTCCTCATCTGGGAAACCCCCGTTTGAAGGTAAGTATTTGGGTTCCCAGAGATTCATTAAAAAGGGGTTTTACCGTACTTTATAGTCTACCCAGTTCATGATGAATGTTGCCGGATGAACATCTGTGGTTCCAGGGGCAGCAAAAATTTCACCGTCAGTGTTTCATAGAATTACTGATCGAACTTAAAAATTTAAAATGCTGTCATAATATGTTAACTAAGAGAGACTCTTACATTAAAGGTTTGAACAGTAAGTCAAATATTACAGTAAGAAACTGAGTATATTTCTTTAGGCAGCATACTGACGATGCAAGAACTACTCTGAATATGTTCCTCTAGTATCTGAGAATGGGAGCACTTAGTAACTCTAAACAAACTTATATGTAATTTCAAACCTTTTCTTGCTCACATGATAAATATTTAATGAACTCATTTGTAAAGTAATCAGAAGATTTTAGCTGTTATAAACACGCGAGTCGCATTTTTTGTGGAATCAGAGGTTTGTTTACTGGGTGTGTGTGAGGTGGTGGTGGTGGTGGCACAGAGGCAGCACTGAATGCTTAACCTGATATCTGAATCCAGCACCTTTATTTTTAATTCTTTCAATGCTTTTTGTGTGTGAAAAAAGGGGAAGTGTCAGAAGTAACATTTGATTCAATGAGGATCAAAATCCAGACCATTTATTTACTAGTCTCACTAAACCACTGTATCTGTTTAAAGATACAATATTAACATGAGAATTGTCAGTGGCTGACCTTTAAGAAGATTAGTTTGGATTCCCGAGAAATGTAGGAATACAACAGGCAATACTCACCCTAGGTTTTAAGAAAGGCAAGCCTATGTTTATAGCATTTTTTGAGACAGGTTTTGAGAATTTCGACTAGACTACTTGAAATTCTGGAAGTAGTAAGGATAAAATACAGGGAACAAAAGGTTTATAGTTGCACAGAAACCAGGTAAAAGTCTAAAGCCACAGGACATGAAAAGGTAGCAGTTGCTGAGAGCAGAGACACTCAAGGTTTTAGCCTATCCTCAATGTTATTCAATCTACACATTGAAGAAGCAGTGAAGGAAAACCAAGGAGAAATTTGAATATTGCATCTAAGTTCAGGGAAAAGTAATTAGTCAAGGTATGCTGATACCATTTTAATTCTGTCAGAAATCAAAGGGCTTCGAAAAAAAGCAATTGAATGGAATGGACAATGTCTTGGGAAGACAGTATAAAGGAAGTATTAACAAGCTAATGGAATGTAATCTAATTCAATCGGGGAATTTTGAAAGAATTACATTAGAAAATAATACACAAAGTAGAAAGTGAGTTGCTATTTGGGCAGTGAAGCAATTAATGATAGCTGAAGTGAGAGGATATAAAACAGAGAATGGTGGGGGAAAACTATGCCACAGATTAACTTGTAGTAAAGTTTGAATATAAATGTCACAAAGTCTTTTGTGACAGTGGTGGTACTACTACAATGCTTTCTTCCCAGTGGCAGGTCTTCACATGATGGCTATGTCTTATCTCCTGCCAATCTCTTAACATCCGTAGACTCCGCTTCCACTTCACTCACCACCTTTTACCTTCCTTTCATTATTCTTCTACACACTAATCCTTCAAAGGCACTAACGATCGAACAAACCCACAGCAACATTCAACCACACCAATTACTGGTTCTTTATCTTTTAACTTATGATAGTAGTCTTCTTTCCTCTATTTCTTCCTGCACTACTTCATTAGTAACTAAATGCGAACTGATGTTTTCCATCCTTCTCCACATCCACAAATGCCTCCAGTCTTTTTTAACGCCCATGTTTCAGCTCCAACGAGAGCCACATTCCCAAAAAAACCCATTTTGCTAACCTTTACCTGAGCTCTTTAACTTTTTTTTCCTACTAAAGTTTTCTTAGCTAGCCTTCAAGCTTTGGCATCCTGGTGGCGCCTTAGCTCTTCCACTATTAGGCTTCCTAGGTCCCTGAAAACGGCCACTTTCTGATTTTAATTTGGTGTACCTTAATACAAAAAATTTTACCTTCTAGGCCAATCACAGTGCACTTTGCTTTTGCTTATTAATCTCCATACTCTAATCTTCACTTTTATCTCTCAGGCACTATGGCGACTCCTGTTCGCCTCCACTTGTAGCAGCAGATAGGCTGCGCCGACTGAAAACCAGCGAACAGCAAAGTTCCTGTCTGCCAGGGTACCACTGCATCTCCATCTTTCCATCTCCATCTTTCCATCTCCATCTTTCCATCTCCATCTTTCCATCTCCATCTTTCCATCTCCATCTTTCCATCTCCATCTTTCCATCTCCATCTTTCCATCTCCATCTTTCCATCTCCATCTTTCCATCTCCATCTTTCCATCTCCATCTTTCCATCTCCATCTTTCCATCTCCATCTTTCCATCTCCATCTTTCCATCTCCATCTTTCCATCTCCATCTCCCCCCCAGCACCCTAGCTAGTCACTTTAGCAGCAGGCACACCTTTGAATGCCACACTTTCTGAGCGGCCACATGCACCGAACTGTCGCTCTCGCGATCTCTGCTCCCGCTTCGATTAGGCAGCATCTCCAGGCCGAGCTCTAGGCATCTCGTCCTGCACAGCGCCAAATGGCTGGCTTTTTCAGCTGCTGCACGTCATCAGAGTTCACGCTAACAGGAAGATTTTGCATCCGCATCCTGTTACTATGTTTTCCTGCACTCCAGTTAATGAGAAGTGCTACAGTGTCTTCTGCATTGCCTTCCCAAGCTGTGTTTTTTCGAGACACTTGACTGCAGCTGTACGAAGTCTGACGCCAGACGCACAGTTCGCCACCCCGGTATCAGCACCTGAATTACTGAGAGCAGTGTAGATTACTTCAGTACAGTGAAGTTCAATGAGTGTCAGAAGTACCAGGTGTGTATATTGCTGTTTCACCTCTGGGTATTTTGGCACTCTCATCAAGTGCACCACTGAAATGAGTCTTCTTCCCAACTACCAACTCCCCTGACCGCCAGGCAGGCCCATATTACTCTGAAACTTTGCCCCTTCTTCCCATGGATGTGTAAGACAGACTGATGGGCATCACTCCAGCGAAACTTGTGTTACTGTCCCCCTTCTTGGCACTTTTGTTCTTGCACCACCAATGTTACGTTGAACATAATACTGTAAACTTTTTATAGTTACCTGTTCAAATACTCCACCACGAGCGAGTACATTTTGATTAAGAGCTTTTAACTCATCAAACTTTGCAGTAGTTAGCTTTTAGAAGTATGTATCTCTCAGATCAGCTCACATGCCTCTCAATATGCCTTATTTTTCGACCTTACTTGGCTTGTCTCTAAAAACAAGTTTGTCTTTAACCCTTCTAGTACCACTGGGGTCACAATGACCCCAATCTAAATTTTTATTTTGTTTCTTGAATGTAACATTATGGAAACAATGACAAATGTTACATTGAACAGATGTTATATGAAACACCTGCAATAATGAAACTAACATTTCCCACTCACTGCTGAAATACAAGAAATTTTGAATGACAAAGAGGAATTGGGAGATATACCATCTGATGACAATGAAGAGATTGAGGCCATTTTTTCTGGAAGTAGTGAATCAACTTAAGATTCTGATGGAGATTTGGAAACTCCACTTCCTGAAGTTGCTGACATCTCAAATTGGAATGTTAATTATATATAATCTACCATATGTTTGCAAAAACTTTAATGAAAGTACTAATAGTAATAACATGTAAGTACATATGTAAAATAGTAATCCAATTTTTTCAGGTAGAGAATGGAAATGAAACATGGGGAAAAATCCTGTTAGATTACATGGGAGACAACCAGCACAAAATATATTGAAGATGGCTCCAGGTACCACAAGGCATACTAAAATATAAATGTGTGACTAGCGCCTCCCCTCGGGTAGACCATTCGCCAGCCTTTCGAAATGATGATTAGGACAGCACAACACCCAATCCCTGAGTGGAGAAAATCTCCGACCCAGCTGCAAATTAAACCCGCGCCCTTAGGATTGACATTCTGTCACGCTGACCACTCAGCTACCAGGGGTGAACATGGGGCATACTGTAAGGAACGTAAATCTTGTGTAGTTAGCATTTGAATTATTTATTAAGACCAGCATTTTCCAGATTATTTTGAAGTCGGCCAACAAAGTAAGTAGCATTACTTTTGGTAACAAATGGATAGATCTCAAGAGAGAAGCATTTGAATGCTTTCTTGGCCCACTTATTCTTGCGAGAGTGTACAAAGGTCACAATGAGGGCTTAGTGAATTTATGAAATGAAGAGCATGGCCGACTTATTTTCAATAGTTCGGTGGGTAGGAGCTGCTTTACAGAAATATCGCACTGTATTCGGTTTGATGATGCTCAGCACAAGCAACATAATTGTAGCCCTGATAAATTTGTTCCTATAAGGGATTTATTTGAGCAGTGGATAAGGACATTACATGATGCATATGAACCACACAAGAAAATTGCAGTTGATGAGCAACTGGTAACTCTTAGGGGTAGGTGTCCATTTCACCAGTACATCCCCTCAAAAGCTGGAAAGTATGGTATAAATATATGGGCTGCATGTGACAGCACTGATTACTATATCACACACCTGCAGATGTACACAGGAAAGGGTGAAGGCCAGCCTAGAGAAATAAATCAGAGAGAAAGGGTAGTGTTAGAACTGACAGAACATTTATCTGGGAGTGGTAGAAATATCACAAAAGATAATTTCTTTACAAGATTTGAGTTGGCAAAGGAACTAGAAGTAAAACAAATAACTCTGCTAGCAACACTAAGTAAAAGTTATCGTGAACTACCAGCAAAATTTATCGAAGCAATGGGGAGAACTGCAGCTTCATGTCTCTTCAGATTCCAGGGATCAGCTACAATAGTCTCCTATTGCCCAAAAAAAGGATAAGATAGTGACATTGCTGAGTACTATACATTTCAAAGAGGAAGCAGTAAAACCTATTATAATACCAGCTATAATGCAACTAAATCAGGTGTAGAGAACGGAAAAGTTGGTCAGGACTTACAGCACAAAATATATGACAAGATGGCCCGTAGCTATCTTTGTAGTATTTTGGATATTAGTGCCCTAAATGCTTTCATAAATTGGCTGGACTTAAAACATGACTGGACTACAAAAACCAACTACAAAAGAGAATTTCTTTTGAAACTGGGAACAAGTCTAGTATAGAAAAACAGAAATGGCACAGCAAAGCTTCTCTTTTCATCCTCATCCTTCAGCAGAAGTGCATACAGGGGCAAAACATGGACGGTGCTCCCTAAGCGAATGTTCAGTGGATAGAAAACATTCAGAAATGTGCAGAAGATGCTCCTCTTTTGTCTGTAAACAACATTCAGAGATACTTTGTTTTAAATGTAAAGAGTTGCTTTGTTTTAAATGTAAGGATCTATAAGATCAAGGTTTAAGACAATACTTTTAAGTGCTTATATAAATAGTTTACCTGGTTTCAATCAGTAATGTATGCTTTTATGTCAGTTCATTAAAATAAATGAACTTCTGCCAATATATCCCGTGTTAATTACTTGGAATCATATTGACTCCAGCGGTACTCAGTGTCACAAAAAAAAATTCTGTTAGTAGGAGGGTTAAGAACATGAAAGGGAACCTTTAAATCGTTTCTTCAGCCCAAATCACACAAACAACGTGGCGGGGATGTGATGTGGTTTTAGTAGACACGTG
Source organism: Schistocerca gregaria (assembly GCF_023897955.1). Lineage (NCBI taxonomy): Eukaryota > Metazoa > Arthropoda > Insecta > Orthoptera > Acrididae > Schistocerca > Schistocerca gregaria. Next base: position 436,083,124 of record NC_064927.1, read on the forward strand.
TCTCATTGTGGACTGTGTCATGTCCGTTTGCAGCCATGAGTGGCGGCGATGTTCAAGTGGAGCAATGCTGTTTTCATTAATTTGAAGTCATCAACAGTGGCTAAAAAAACGCATTTTATGTAGATGAAAAAGCTACATCCATTTCTGTTGATGGCTTCTCTGTAAAACTTTTTGCAAAGTGTGCACACACACACACACACTGTAGATTTTGAGGAAATTGCTGCATAAAAAATTTTGCAGAGTTTTATAATCCTGACATCAGAACTTGATAGTGAACTGGTTTTATTTTTGTTATCTCCCCATAGTTACTTTGATACTTTTGAATTAAGAATCACCAGGCATATTTTGAAAAGTTCACAATAAAGAATGTCATCAAGGACCAGATTATGTATGGTGGGTTTTAGGACATATGCTGCTATCTGCTAGATATAACAAACACATTGAAATTGTTTTGAACAGTGGAAGGAGAGTTATACCTCTTTCCAGCCCAAAGTAAATAAGTGATTTTTGACATTTGGCCCTGAAGAAATACGACGCGGAATGCTTTATGTTATAGCTGCATGTTATGTGGATTTTTGGCTCTTGCTTCTCTTTCATATGTGGTTTATGAAGTAAGTTACAATAACAGTTTACATTAGTATTGCATTAAGAGTTATTTTCATTTTAAAACTCGAGGCACACAATGGCAGATCCAGCAGCAAAGTTGGTTATATCCTGGATATGTAATTTTTTCTTGTTTACACTAAGTTTAATTCACAGAACATTCACCAACTCTTTTTGTGCACATATAGTTGAACAAATGGTGGCCGTTACGGCGACCAATGAATGAGAAATGGAATTTCTCCATTGATATACAGGTATCTAGTGTACTGTGTTCTGGATGTTTTATGCCTACCTATTTTATGCTTTCATATTTGGACTTAGATGCAGGCAATGTATGTGAGATAAAATGTCTTTTGCATATTTACACATTTGTTACGTAGTAGTTCATATCTTTGACAAAACAGCACTATCTTTTTTATTTTACTCAATAAACAACATCAAATCTGTGTAGTTAAAATGTTGTGCTGCTGAACACATTGGTTTTTCTGTGTTACTCATTGCAGAAATAGAAACCTTATTTCGATGAAGTACAACAAGACATGTTAAAACAATGTTTACTGCAACACAAATCTGCACAAGCATTGCAGGGAGATACAACCGGAATAGTGTTAAATTTTTCCTTAATTCCATTTAACATTTACACTCATCACTACTTTTTCTGTCCCTAATCAATGGATTTTTCCAGACAGGTGAACAAATTCACTATTCACTTTGCACTTGCTCACAGAAAATCTGTTTTTCAGCTGGGATATACTGTCACATGTCAAGTAAGGCTTTCTTCTTGGTACTTTATAGTGGCAGACTTTTATCTCACAAGATACAGAAAACATATGTTATCTAGTGCCAGATTTCTTTTCCCAGTACTCCTTAACTTCTTTGCAAAGCTTTGACAAATCCATAGTTGCTGGATGTGTTGACTTTTCCTTCCCCTTTATGCAGTAGGGTTGTCAGTTGACATGTGTAGCCTGGCATACTGTTACTCTGAACGTCTAGTATCAGTGCATCCCACAGTCTAGTGCGCTAAAATGCCTGAAATCCTCTGGGTCCATCTTGCAAAAAAAGACTCTACTGTCCTTGACACTGGAAATGACAAATCCAGTTTTCTGTGTGAAAGGATGTTACTCTCTGTAAGGGTAAAATCTTTATCACAGGGTATGAAACTATGTCCTGTAATCAGACATTTTTGATCTACAGCAGTGAAATATTTACTGATGAGATTTTGGAAAAATGTCATAGTCTAATATCTCTCGCAAAATCAGTAGGTAGGAGGTGCAAATGAAAATCTTATGAAAAATAGGAATTGTGACTGAAACATTCCGTTTCTGTTGCTCTTCTCTGAATGCTGTCCTTCACTTTGTCTAACACAAATAGAAACACTTTTGAGACATCCTGTAAAAAGACTGGAAATGTTGAGGATGTAACTTCCGTTGTTTTTCATTATGTCCAATATGCCATATTTTTTCCTTTCCCCCCTCAAAGGCTGTACCCAGTATCTTCTTCTCTGCTCAACATTTAAGAGTTACAAAAGATGCAGTGCATAATTATCTCCGTCTAACGACAAGACATTCTGGTCTATTCGCAGTACAACCACCCCACATCCCTTCGACAGCATCAGTTCAGTGTGAATTCAGCATGTCCCGTTCACACCACTTCACTGGCTCGCCACTGTCAGGCATCTGTGCTACATCTTTTCTGTGTAAATTGAGCCTCAGACCTAACAACATTTGAAGTTAACAGCCTAATACTTAAGTGTAGGCAACAAACCATTCAGACAGGAGAATAGAAGTTTCTGGAATTTATATTAAGTAATGAACTACGGAAGTGAAACAAGGGGGAAAAAAAAGAAATTTATGACAACCTAATGAACGGAGGAACACGGTGATAGCCTAAGGCATCTAGTAACAGCTCATTTGATGATGGAGTGAAATGTGGGGGCACAAATTGTGGAGAGATATCAATCCTTTGCTACAGCAAGAACGTTCAAAATAATATAAACTGCTGCTATGCAGCAATGAAGAGACTTTAGCAGTGTGTACAAGCAAGGAGAACAGCATCAAATCAGTGTTTGGAATGAAGTTAACAACAGCCTTACATGGGTTGAACTGGCAAGGTGTACACTTTATCAGGCGAAACACGAAACTTGAATACTGAGTTTTTTGACTAGGAGCATCTACTTACTAGCGAAGTCATTAAAACATTATAGCAGCTTGTACAAAAACTGAACCTGCTACATCTCAAACACATACAATTTTTTAAAATGTCCTTTGCTAGGACAGATATAAACATGAAAATAATAAAGGCACAAAGTGAGTGAGTGAGTGTGTGTGTGTGTGTGTGTGTGTGTGTGTGTGTGTGTGTGTGTAAAATTAATACTGAATCCACAAATATTTATTACAGAAAACAGCTTCTCACCTTGCTGCATTTGCATCTTTAATATGCTCAAAAGGACCTCCCTGTGACGATGTTGCATGGCTGGATTTTGCAGCTGTTGAACTAAGTGGTGTGATGTTATTTCACCATACCTCAAACCTGGAAGTTGCGAGAAATGGAGTTTACCAGAGTAACATGCAAATTTTTTCTAATGCTGTAAAGTGGTAGAAGGAGACTTTAAACATCACCAAAGCAGTACCTTCCAAGATATTCCAACACGCACAACATTAAATGAGTATGTGATAAAATTTAAAGTTTAAAATTAGAAGGAATTTGAAGTGAAAATAAAACAAAAAGCCATTGATGATTAAGTTAATTTGTACACCACCAAATAGTGACCATTGACACAGCTGTTAACAAATACTGTGCACAGCTAATTTATCCTTTCAAACATCATATTCATCCTGGACATCAGAAGACGGGACAGACCATGGTTTCAGCACCCAGCCATCAATGATTTCATTAATGGTAGTGCAAAGTTTACTAAATAAATTCACTCTGACATGAAGTTGGATTTTTAGCTGCCAAACTCTCAACTTATTTACAATCTGCCTTAATATCCACATCAGGTGTGTGAAATATAGGCTACATTGAAATATTACTGTATCTCACTGCTACCTATCAGAACCCCTCAGAATGCATTAAAGATAAGCACCAGTTCTAATTGTCTGATTGTAAAGTGACCTGTTTCCAAATTACATACGAAAATAACCAGTATATATATATATATATATATATATATATATATATAAATTCGAAAGTGATGTTTTGCTGATTGACATTGTTCTTATGTGAGAAATATAATATAAATGTGTAGCACATGGTCAGAATGTACCAGTAAACCTATCAGTATAAAATTACTTCAGCAAATTAAATAGAACATATAAATAAAGCATGTTAATTGAATCTCCGATATATGGTAGCACTAAAATTCAGGCACTAGTTCATTTGTTATAAACAAATTTAGAAATGTAATTGTAACCTATAACATAATTGGTCAGAAAATGTTATATTAACTAGTAACTAAGTTGAAAATAGGTTCACTTTGCTAAAAATTTACAATCTCAGTGCTGAACAATGTGTATCTCATATTCGGTTCAATTTTAATTGTGATTTTACATAAAATTTTAATTTTCATTGTAGGTAATTGTTAACCAAAGTATAAATAGAGATCACGCAGGTGCCTTGGGGCACTCGTTTTTTTGCTAGGGTTGCGAGCAAACGTATTGTAGGCTCAATCGTTTGTTGATTGTTGTGAACTCTGTCGTTTGGTGTCAAGTTTGGGTACATGTGATGTAACTGGTAGAGTTCACCAGGCTCAGACATCAGAGTCCTGGAAATATATTGGTGTTAAAACTGCACTGTATTTTGGAATTTATTTGGGCGTCTTCCACAATCCTTTTCATAGGCTACACAGCGACGAGACGAATCCAGGAATTTTACAACACCCCGAGAACTGAACAACTCTCACTGTTGGTAGAATTGACGTGAAAACAACAGCACATCGACTGGGCATTTCACTCAAAAGTCAAAACATTTGCAATGCGGAGGTGGGAAAATATAAACATCTCAACATACGTATGTAAACATATTTCAGGCAGAAAACTGTGGCAGTCGCAGGTTAGAGATGCAAACTAAATGTTAAATTTCCTCATGTTAATTTGTCATTAGGAAAACTATTCCTGCATGCTATTTCATATTTTTGTTTGTTTGGGGTTTTAGGAGGGCAAAACATCCAAGGTCATAAGCACCCAGTACAGAACCATAGAATGCTGGGACCATGAGTGTAAAAAACCGTGGCGAGATCCAATACAAAAAGGAAGAAAAAACAAATCTAAAACATCAAGACGTTACAGAAGAGTATCTAAAAGACACTGACAAGACATCGGAGTCACCAAGTAGAAATCAAATCTCTTGTCATATTACTGCTTTTAAAAAAACTTAAAACGTGAGCCACAGCTCGCACATCATCCCAACAAAGCAGGCGGCAGGCCGACCCTGAGACGTACCTGGCTAAAATAGGAGTAGAGGATCAGGAAACGTGACCGGAGCACCTATGGTCATGGCAAAGTGACATAATACGCTGATAGAGAAAAGTACAAATATCTTGCAAGGGAACAGAGTAAGAGGCGGGCCGACCGAGATGAACTGCGGCCTTGGCTGCAGCATCAACAGGGTCATTCCCAGGCACACCAACATGGTCAAGAACCCACAACCAACATCACTTTGGCTACCCCATCCAGGAACGAATGAAGGCAGTCCTAGATCCGTCAAATGATGGGGTGGACTGGATCGGGATCATCTCGACTCTGAAGGGCACTGAGGGAGTCAGAGCAGATCACACAGCGAGTAAGCTGGTGACTCTGGACGTAGCGAACAGCCTGATGGAAGGCAAAAAGCTCTGCTATAAACATTGTGCACTGTTTGAGAAGCCGGTATTGAAACTTATCAGCCCCGATGACAAAAGCACAGCCAACACCATAGGCGGACTTTGAACCATCAGTGTACAAAAATATGCTATCGGCAAGTTGTGAGCGAAGTTCGAGAAATTTGCAACGGTAGGTCAGCTTGTGAGTCTAATCCTTCACGAACGAGCTGAGGCCAAAATGAACACAAATCTGTGTCCGAAGCCAAGGTGGTGAAGGGCTCTCCCCCATTCAGAAAGTGGCAGGATGTGTGAACTGTAGCTGCTGAAGCAGGTGACCAAAGCAGACACCGGGAGGCTGCAGAGAAGGAATGTACATCTCGTACTGGAGGTCAAGAATGTCATCAACAAAAAGGGTCAAAGGTTGGGTGGCCTGACATGGAAGAAAGCCGACATGCATACATACTGAGTCGGATGTCATGCTGATATGACAGTGGTAGTTTACCGGGTTCTGCGTAGAGACTCAACAGTGCTAGTACGGAAGGCACCAATGGTGAGACGGATCCCCAAATGGTGTATTGTATTTAGATGTCGTAACATAGATAACCGCGCAGAGAAGTAGACAATGCATCCATAATCCAACTTGGAGCAGACAAGAGACAACTTGGAGCGGACAGGCAGATAACAGTACGGTCAGCTCCCCAAAGGGGGTACCATTCAATGCATGAAGGACATTGAGGGACCGGGTGCAGTGTGCAACCAGGTAGGACATGTGGTGAGACCAACTGAGTTTCCTACTGAATGTAAACCCATCACATCCACGAACAGGACAGCATTTTGGCCTAGTCACAAGGATGATGGAAGAAACGCCTTGTACTGCCAGAAGTTGACGCAAACTGATTTGGCAGCAGAAAAGTGGAAACCATTTGTGACACTCCACGAACAGAGATGGTCCATACAACACTGAAGACAGCCTTGCAGGAGGCACGTCTGCTGGGAGCTGCAATAAATAGCGAAGTAGTCAACAAAAAGAGAGCCGGAAATGCCAGCTGGAAGGCAGACCACAATGGTGTTGACGGCTATGGCGAAGAGGACGACACTCAGTATGGAGCCCTGAGGCACCCCATTCTCCTGTGAAAAGGTGTGGGATAAGGAGGAACCCAAATGTACCCATAAAACTTGACCTGTTAAAAGTGGGAAGACGACCACGAAGGCCCCATGTGTGCATAGTACGTAGAATGCCTGTCCGCCAACAGGTATCATAGGCTCTCTCCAAATCGAAGAATACAGCCACTGTTTGTTCGCTTCTGCAGAAAATTATTCATAATGAACGTCGACAGGGTGACAAGGTGGTCAACCGCTGAGCGACACTTTCGGAACCCACACTGAATATTAGTGAGAAAATTGTGTGACTCCACCCACCAACTAATCGACCATTGATCATGCGTTCCATCACCTTACAAACGGTACTGGTAAGGGAAATTGGATGATAGCTGGAAGGAAGAGATTTATCTTTACCAGGATTAAGTAGGTGAACAACAGTAGCTTCACGCCAAAGTATGGGAAATACGTCAGTCCAAATACAGTTGTAGGTATCGAGAAGAAAGCATTTTCCCCGCAGGAGGAAGATTCTGCAGCATGAGGACATGGATTGTATTGGGCCCAGGAGAAGAAGACCTGGATGAGAGCACACTCCAGCTCCCTCATGGTAAAAGGAGTATTGCAGCATTCTCGATTCAGAGAGAAGAAAGAGACTGCACGAACCGCCTCCACCTGTTTCCGAAGAAGGAAGGAAGGCAGGCAGGCAGGCAGGCAGGATGGTAGTGGGTAGAGCTTTAAACCTCAGCAAAGTACCGGCCCAAAGCATTTGAAACATCAACAGGGTCAACTATGACTTTTTCCGCCACAGTCAGACCAGGAATTGGGGAGTGGGCAGTAGACCCGGAAAGCCGGCGCAGGCCACCCCAAACGAGAGAGGACGGAGTAAATCTGTTTAACGAGCTGCTGAAGGAAACCCAGCATGCTTTCTTGCTTTCCTTAATATTGAGGCGGCACTGCGCACGTAGTTGCTTGTAGCGGATGCAGTTTGTTAACGTAGGGTGACGGTGAAAGACACAAAGCATACGTTGTCGGACACGAATCGCACTGTCGCACTCCATAGTCCACCAAGGCCGAGAGAATAACGTCCAAGAGGTGCTTGACATCATCACAGTTGGGAAACGGCCAGTCAGCAAGAGAGAATTTCCAATGAGCGGGCTGCTGTGGCAGGGTACGACTGTACAAGCGAGTCACACAAGGGAAGTGGTCACTCGAGTAAGTATAGGAAAGAGCACACCACTCGAGACATCGAGCGAGCTGGGCAGAGCAGATTGAGAGGTCTAAGTGGGAATAAGGGTGCGTGGAATCGGAGAGAGACATGGCTTCGCCGGTGTTAAGGGACACAAGATTAACATTATTAAGAAGATCCACCAAAAGAGTACCTCTCGGGCAGGCGTCAGGCGAGCCCCATAGAGGGTGATGGGCATTGGTGTCACCGAGGAGCAGAAAGGGTGGAGAAAGCTGAGCAACAAGCTCCATCAGGTCCACCCTAGTGACAGCAGAAGATTAAGGTGTATCAATGATGCAGAGGGAAAAGGTAAATTCGGGAAGGAAAACACGGGCAGCAACTGCTTGCAGGTGGGTGAACAAGGGAATAGGATGATGACCCCATTATGAGCAGGAATTCCCGCCCCAAGGGGAAGGTCCTAGCGAAGTAAAATGGGAAAGAGCAAAATGGTCTCGAGGACATATCTTGGTTTCTTGGAGACAGACTATAAGTGGACATTGCGATCGCAGGAGCAGCTGCAGGTGCAGGTCCGCCCTGTTAGACCAAAGGCCATGGATACTCCACTGTAACAGGGCCATAAAATTTAGGAACAGGAGAATGAGGAACAAACACTCACCTCGACAGTCACTTAGGGCAAGCCATCGAGGGAGGACGGCCACTGGAATCCACATGTGGAGGATCTTCGTCCATCGACTCAGCGGGATCGATGGAGCTTCCCTGCTGTCTGTCAGTTGTAAAGGACCGAGGAGTCCAAGAGGGCCAACGAGTCGGACAGTGGGAAGACTGTTTGCCTTTGGATGACTATTTATACTTTTGGTGATGGGCAGAAGAGCCGGATGGCTGCGAACTCTAGGTACGCAAGAAATCTTCCTGGGAATAATCCTTTTTGAATTGACGGTTCACTGGCTGCATTGCAACCGTCTTCGCCGGTGAGGGCAAAGAACGGGTAGCAGAATCTACAGCCCGGGAAGCTGGAGACTGAGTGTCAGCTTGAAGGCAAGGCAACTTTGCCACCATCTAACTGAACTGGAAGTCACAAGTTTGTGTAGCCATGTTTTTCATGGGACGGAGAGGCTAACATGGTGCTGTACCTTCTCCTTCATCCTTATCTCGTGAACAACCCACTTGTCTTGATGGATGGGACAAGAACGAGAAGAAGAAGCAGCATGGTCTCCATGACAATTAACGCAGTAGAGGAGTGGGGTGGGGGTGGAGGGAGGAGGTGGACGGGTACCCTCGTGTACATCCCTGCTACAAGTGACACATTTGGCTGCGTTTTTACACGGCATGCTGGTGGCAATTATAACACCGCAACAGATTGGGAATGTAAGGGCGCACAGAGATCACTTCATAGCCTGCCTTTATCTTGGTAGGAAGCGTTAACCGATCGAAAGTCAGGAACAATGTGTGTGAGTGCACCAAATCGGCAGCTTCCTTCTCCATAACTCTATGAACAGCATTAACGCCCTGATCCGATTATTTATTTCATCCTCCGTCCAACCAGCCGGGTGTAGATAACACCGCAAGACAAGTTAAGTGTCCTGTGATCCTCCACTTTTATAGGATATTCATGGAGGATTTGGGCATTGAGTAGTTTCTGGGCCTGGAGAGCACCATCAATTTCCAAAAGGAGAGTACCATTGCGGAGATGAGATCATGACTTCATAGGGCCAGCGATGCCATCCACACCTCTCTGTATAACAAAGGGGTTAACAGTAGCGTAAGTCTGGTTTTCATCTAAATGTGAGACTACTAGATATCGAGGCGCAACAGGAAGAGACATTGAGGCAGGGGCCTCATTCCACTTTCGTTTATGGGAAACACTGAGAAAAAGAAGGGAAGTCAGTCATTGGGAAGAAGTCACCCACAATTGCCAGAGTCTCCGATGGCACGCTCCTTCCAGCCACGGGCCCTCCAAAGCGGAGGGTAACATGTAAATTTATAAATGGAAGATTGCAATTAAATAAAATCTGTAGGTACCATCTCAACTACTTTAAATGATCAGTACGATATTAGAAAACTTTTGAGAATGAACATTTCTGCAAAACACTTATTGGTTTCGATGGTCCAAGCAACTATATAAAATATAAATGAGTAACAGGGAAACAATAGATTCCTACTGCACGTAATTAGTTATGAACAACATAGCTCGTGAGATATTCACTTCTGAATGCACACACGTCTTCACTGTAGAAGCCACAGAAATCTCACAAGTGCACAAGTCGGCACTCCGAAGTAGATCTATCTGCTGCGACCATGCACAAACTGCTCCATGGCCCAAGTCCTTCCGCAGACTGCGTCCGTCATGTCCAACACCTCCCATGTCCATTGCTGTCCTCTCCAGCACTCCTCAACTACCCCCGTGTCCTCTATTGAAACAATCCCCGTCCCCCATTTCCATACAGTCTCACCAGTGACGAGCGCTGTGATTGGCTAGAGCGCTCCCTCACGTCTCCAAGCGAACATACACTCACAAACATACTTAAGCATATGAAATACTGGATTTACATTTAAATACTTTAAGTTAAATAAATATTTATATGGCTGGACCATAAACACGCTCTAACACACAATAGTAAATACATAAACAAATTAAATAAACACATCACAGGAATAGCAACAAAAGGTGGGCCAGTAGATTAATGTCTGTGCTTTCCAAAACAAAGTGAATATTTAACCAATTTTTTCATGAATATTATACAGGTTAATCCACTGATAATGACCGGGCCAAATATCTCACAAAATAAATATGAAACGAAAAACTACAAAGAACGAAACTCGTCTAGCTTTAAGGGGGGAACCAGATGGCGCTATGGTTGGCCCGCTAGATGGTGCTGCCATAGGTCAAACTGATATCAACTGTGTTTTTCTAAATAGGAACCCCCATTTTTTATTACATATTTGTGTAGTATGTAAAGAAACATGAATGTTTCAGTTGGACCACTTTTTTCGCTTTGTGATAGATGGCGCTGTAATAGTCACAATTAGGTAAGTATGTGGTATTACATACCATTCCACCAGTGTGGCCGGAATTTGCATCATGGTACGTTACCCGTGTTAAAATAGACCGTTTACCAATTATGGAAAAGGTTGATATCGCACTGATGTATGGCTATCGTGACCAAAATGCCCAATGGGCATGAGCTATGTATGCTGCTCGGTATGCTGGAAGACATCATCCAAGTGTCCGGACAGTTCGGCAGATAGTTACGTTATTTAAGGAAACAGGAAGTGTTCAGCCACATGTGAAACGCCAACCACGACCTGCAACAAATGATGAAGCCCAAGTAGGTGCTTTAGCTGCTGTCGCGGCTAATCCGCACATTAGTAGTAGACAAATTGTGCGAGAATCTGGAATCTCAAAAATGTCGGTGTTCAGAATGCTATATCAACATTAATTGCACCCATACCATATTTCTATGCACCAGGAATTGCATGGCCATGACTTTGAACGTCATGTACAGTTCTGCCACTGGGCACAAGAGAAATTACGGGATGTTAAGTTTTTGCATGTGTTCTATTTAGCGACGAAGCGTTGCTAACCAACAGCGGTAACGGAAACTGGCGTAATATGCACTATTGGGCAATGGAAATCAACGATGGCTGCAACAATTGGAGCATCAGCGACCTTGGTGAGTTAATGTGTGGTGCGGCATTATGGGAGGAAGGATAATTGGCTCCCATTTTATCGATGGCAATCTAAATGGTGCAATGTATGCTGATTTCCTACGTAATGTTCTACCAATGTTACTACAAGATGTTTCACTCCAAGACAGAATGACGATGTACTTCCAACATGTTCGATGTCCGGCACATAGCTCGTGTGCGGTTGAAGTGGTATTGAATAGCATATTTCATGACAGTTGGACTGGTCGAAGCACCATACCATGGCCTGCACGTTCACCGGATCTGACATCCCAGGATTTCTTTCTGTGGGGAAAGTTGAAGGATATTTGCTATTGTGATCCACCAACAATGCCGACAACATGCGTCAGCGCATTGTGCGAACATTACGGAAGACGAACTACTCGCTGTTGAGAGGAATGTCGTTACACGTATTGCCAAATGCATTGATTGAGGTTGACTGACATTTTGAGCATTTATTGCATTAATGTGTATTTACAGGTAATCACACTGTAACAGCTTGCGTTCTCAGAAATAATAATTTCACAAAGGTGCATGTATCACATTGGAACAACCGAAATAAAATGTTCAAACGTACCTACATTCTGTATTTTAATTTAAAAATCTACCTGTTACCAACAGTTCATCTAAAATTGTGGGCCATATGTTTGTGACTATTACCATACTATCACAAAGCAAAAAAAGTGGTCCAACTAAAACATTCTTTTTTTACGTACTACACAAACATGTAATAAAATATGGGGGTTCCTATTTTAAAAAAGGTAGTTGATATCGGTTTGACCTATGTCAGCGCCATCTGGTGGGGTAACCATAGCGCCATCTGGTTTCCCTTTCAGGCTAGACAAGTTTTGTTCCTTTTAGTTTTTCGTTTGATGCTTATTTTGTGAGATATTTGGCCCGTCACGATCAACGGACCACCCTGTATATTGGATATAAACAAAGACATACCATAGATGAATAAATATATTTATAAGCATGCTGCTACCTTTTTTTCACGTAACTGTGGAGTACTTATGGCCTGCCGCTATCGACAGTAATGTGCCACTTTGACCCCCAGTAACTGATGTACTATTCAAGTTACATGCCTGTAACACATACCAATTTAGGTTTGCACTAATAGCTTTATAAAGACACGTCCATTGAGAAAATCAGATAAAGCATTTGAAGTTTTGAAATTCGTTGCTAGGTGTCACTTGTATTTTTTAATTTACAGTCAGACACTAAATTTTAAACTAATAAAGAAACTGAAAATCGAATTACACAATCAGAATCATCGTGCAAATAATAGTAATGTACATGTTTCTTTTTGAGCTACCATGATTCATCTGGCTACTATTAATTTATATATTAAGTGTGAAATGTCTGCCCTTAAGGTTTCACGACTTGAAGCAATATATTTTACTTAATACTTTGCTCCACACTTACTAAAGCTCAAGTGTTGCAGCATTGAACTGGTTCCTCCATTCATAGTTCATTTGCATGCAGCACATTAAAAGTCAAAGAATGGTTACACGATTCATGACCTCATCCTGACAACTACAATTAACTAGACTTAAGCCTTTCAATAAGTAATGTTAGGCACAACTTTTACTCTCTTGCTTTTATTACATTTCTTCACGATCAATTAATTGAACTTCACCTAATTGCAGAGAGAGAGAGAGAGAGAGAGAGAGAGAGAGAGAGAGAGAGAGAGAGAGAGCTATTTCCTCTGAGCAACGGCATTACTATGGATGGTGTAATAAATCAATATTTTTACTGCAGCATTTTTAATTTTAACTGGATATCTATAAACAGTGACAACTAAAGACCTTTACATTCTCCATTTTCTGCTCTTTCAAACTTACTACTTGCAGTATTCAGTAACAGTCTTAGAATTATTGCTATGGCTATTGTCCTACAATATTTTGCTTTCCATTCCCACATGGCTACATTGTCGCAGCTGACGATATTGTGCTGGCACTGCAGCTCATCGCAGAGGAGGCAAGGAAAGAAATAGGGCAGGGAGTGGGAGTGAGTTGGGGAAAGGTGGCCAATGGCTGGGAGGTAGAGGCAGCAAGTACACAGGGTAGGAATGTGGACCCTCTGAGCTCAATCTGATCACAGGCAGGACTTGTGCAGAGTGTACAATGATACGGGAGGGGGGGGAAATAAAACGTAGGAAGATGTTGACTGCATGGAGGTGGACGTGAATGCAGAACGAGAGGTTAGAGTCCTTGAGCAGGTGTGGGGTGGTGGATCTGTGGCAGGTGCTGGTGAAGATTTGAGGCATGGAGTAGTATAAGATTAAAGAAAGTTCTACATGAAAACTATGTAATTATGAAGAACAACTCGTGCTGGAGGAAGTATATCTGCAGCCAGAGCCCCCCCCCCAAAATATCTACAACTACACACCATTGTGCACTGCACGAAATTCTACCACCTCCCGTCTCCTTCAGGTATCGAAACTATTTATACTAGCCTACACAGCAATGTTCTTACTACATTGCCAAGGAAAATAAAAACCACCTTGTGTCAACAATAAAATACATTATATAATTGACAGCAGAATGCACTAACACGAATTCTTTATAGACGAATGGAAAAACTGATGGAAGCCGACCTCAGGGAAGATCAGTTTGGATTCCATAGAAATGTTTGAACACTTGAGGCAATACTGACCTTACGACTTATCTTAGAAGAAAGATTAAGAAAAGGCAAACCTACATTTGTAGCATTTGTAGACTTAGAGAAAGCTTTTGACAATGTTGACTGGACTACTCTTTTTCAAATTCTAAAGGTTGCACGGGTAAAATACAGGGAGCGAAAGGCTATTTACAATTTGTACAGAAACCAGATGGCAGTCATAAGAGTTGAGGGGCATGAAAGGGAAGCAGTGGTTGGGAAGGGAGTGAGACAGGGTTGTAGCCTCTCCCCGATGTTATTCAATCTGTATATTGAGCAAGCAGTACAGGTAACAAAAGAAAAATTCGGAGTAGGTATTAAAATCCAGGGAGAAGAAATAAAAACTTTGAGGTTCGCCGATGACATTGTAATTCTGTCAGAGACAGCAAAGGACCTTTAAGAGCAATTGAACGGAATGGATAGTGTCTTGAAAGGAGGATATAAGATGAACGTGAACAAAAGCCAAACGAGGATAATGGGATGTAGTCGAATTAAGTTGGGTGATGCTGAGGGAATTAGATTAGGAAATCAGACACTTAAAGTAGTAAAAGAGTTCTGGTATTTGGGGAGCAAAATAACTGATGATGGTCGAAGTAGAGAGGATATAACATGTAGACTGGCAATGGCAAGGAAAGTGTTTCTGAAGAAGAGAAATTTATTAATATCGAGTATAGATCAAAGTGTCAGGAAGTCGTTTCTGAAAGTATTTGTATGGAGTGTAGCCATGTATGGAAGTGAAACATGGACAATAAATAGTTTGGACAAGAAGAGAATAGATGCTTTCGAAATGTGGTGCTACAGAAGAATGTTGAAGATTAGGTGGGTAGATCACGTAACTAATGAGGAGGTATTGAATAGGATTGGGGAGAAGAGAAGTTTGTGGCACAACTTGACTAGAAGAAGGGATCGGCTGGTAGGACATGTCCTGAGGCATCAAGGGATCACAAATTTAGCATTGGAGGGCAGCGTGGAGGGTAAAAATGGTAGAGGGAGGCCAAGATATGAATACACTAAGCAGATTCAGAAGGATGTAGATTGCAGTAGGTACTGGGAGATGAAGGAGTTTGCACAGGATAGATTAGCATGGAGAGCTGCATCAAACCAGTCTCAGGACTGAAGACAACAACAACAACATGCACTGATATTGTTAATTATGTAAAGTATTTTACTACTGACAGCAGTGCAGCAAGATGGTTTTTATTATATTTGATGTCACCATAAGAAATTTGCCATTCAAGCTGTTTATGATACATGAATATTATCAGATCACTTAAGTCAGAAGTTAAAGATTTGTCAGCTGCTTTTGGCATTTCTAAAATAGTATTTTTCTCCCAAATACTTACAACCTGTGAGGCACCACATACAGAAAATATATCTGGAGGATTGCTCTGGGAGCTATAAATGTCCTCACTCTGCTTAAATCATACCATGGGAAAAAATCCAAGATGGTATAGTGAAAATATTATGATAAGAGTAGTTGCTACTCACAATATAGCAAGGATGCTGAGTCAGCAGCCAGAGACTGTTTGCGGGTGGGAAACATTCCACGCGGGAAAAATATATCTAAAAACAAAGTTGTATATATACGCGTGTGTGTGTGTGTGTGTGTGTGTGTGTGTGTGTGTGTTTTTTTTCTGATGAAGGCCTCTTTGGCCAAAAACTTTGACAGTCTTTTGTTGTGCCTCTCTGTGACTCACCATGTTTACATATTTATCAATGGCGATATCTGATCAAAAAAGTGAGATGTTATCTTTCTCTCTTCCATTATTCATATTCCATTAGCGCACTTTTTTTCTTTTAAATTTCTGATATCTGTGGCACAGCAGAACGTATGCTACAACGAATCACAAGTTTTTAAGATATTAATTACACACAGATGTTTTTATACCACTTACAGATAAAGAGTTGGTGACAAGCTTCACATTATTTGATGAAAAAACTGCAGAAAAACATGCACCAACCTTGTAATATCGCTTTCGCTTCAGGCCTCTGCAGAAGTTCATGGCTGGGCTGAGCATTATTCACCATAACTTGAAGCTCTGGAGGTAGAGGTGACAGTGAAGGAGGAACTGCGGGAAGTACCGGGTGTACAGGAGGCGGCACGGTGAAATGCCCCATGTGAGACGGCACAGCTTGCTGCTGTTGCTGTCTCTGTTGAGCCAACTGCACATGCTGATTTGCTGCTATCAGTTTTGAAAGCATCTCTTGCTGCTGTTGCTGTTGACGCTGTTGCTGCAATGTGCAATCAATTTGTCAGTTTGGACTTACAATTTTAGTATGAAGGGAGTAGATTATTTAGCTTATCACCATCTAAACAATTCTTATCTTTAATGTACATGAGGTTTACTACAGTTTCCCACCAACTGCACAGAAATAATACAATTTCTTACGAGACAAGGGAACACTTTGGTTTTAGAAGTAGATATAGCACAATTGCAGTGAAATTACAAAATGGAAACAATGAGTGAAAGACCAGTTTGTCAGGGGTTCATTGCCTTTGAGACAGTTCGGTGTTGAATGAACTCTTAAAAAAAAGGGGGGGTGGGGGTTGAAGGAAGGGAGCTGAAGCTATTGCCTGTTCGATGAATGTATGTTGTGGGGAACCAACAGTAAGGCTGTACAATAACAACTAGACATCTTAAATGAAATAGAGAAATATGGCCTTTATGCACTGTGGAGAAATGCAGGACTATGGAGGAAACCAGGGGACATGAGGTTAAGCAAAAATTAACATTAAAGGACAGGATAATTGAAACTGTGGACAACTGTAAATATCCCAGTAGTGTGATACTGAAGAATCACAAGGGTGGAGGTAGTTATCAGCAAAAGGGTACAATAAAACGATGCATCTTCTCAGTGTGTGGTGGGTTCAGTTTGGGGAAGGGTGGTACCAATGAGAAGTAAAGAAGCCCTGAGTAAGATCTACTTTACACCCACATTGACAGAGGTATCAGAGACCTTCACAATGACTAGAGGTGACTAGAGGTGACTAGAATTCATGCCAGTGATATGAAATTCCTAAGAAGTATGTTATGGAAAGCAAGGGGAGACAGTGAGAAATGAAGATGGTAGGGAGGAAACTGGAGTAGAAAAGTTAGATAAGAGAGTTGGAAAGAGCATGTCAACACATAGTTTGGACATGTAAAGAGAATGGAACACACACACACACACACACACACACACACACACACACACACACACACCTTCATAAGGTTAATAAAATATTTCAAACAAAAAAAGTCCAACAAGAACATTCCACATTACCTAAACTGTTTTCAGTAGTCTTAATCAAGTGCAGTAAGACAAAGAGTAACCAACATACTGAAAAAATTGTACGAATTAAAAATGAAATCAAACAATTTTTTCTTCTTCAAACAATGGAAAAATCCAGGATGGACTTTAACATTATTATGAGAAGGAAAGTTGCTTCTCACTGTACAGCAGAGATGCTAGATGCTGAGTCAATAGAAGAGCACACACACACAGTCTCAGGCAACTGAAATCACAAAAATAAGTGGTTTCAGTTGCCCAACACTGCAGTCTCTCTGCAACTCACCATCTCCGCTATATGGTGAGTAGCAACTTTCCTTCTCATAATCAGTTCTTTTCTGTATTCAATGCAGATGAACATAACTGGGCAGACAGAAAAGTACACAGAACAACAAATATGGTTTTGGAAACTTCTGGCTAGGTAAATACAGTATTCAAAAACTTGTCAACTGATGTGTCAAATGGAAAACAAATCAGCAGAATCCTAGCAGATTTAAACTGCACCAGACTAAGACTAACTCAGGACCTTTGCCTTTCACAGGAACGTATGGTATTTTGTTTTAGGGCGCAAAAACAAATAGGGTCATACGCGCTCACGTCAGAAACACGAAGAGAAAGAGAAGTTAAAAACGACTACACATTAATCCCAATATATGGAAGAGGTGACAGCTAAAACAGGGATGTGGAGAGAAAAAAATACACCATAGAGAAACAGAAGTCCTAAACTTAAAATTAAATGGCCTTCTCCATACTGCTACGATGGATAAAGAGTAGAATGGAGTTGACAGACAGCGTGTCATTCACTAAAACATGCAGCAACTCAGACGGCAAACAAATGAGAATGTGAGCAGTTAAAAGAGGGCGTTCCATCAGGAAATGGTGGACCATCAAAGGTGGAGTGCAATAAGTACAAAGGGAGGGGGAGCACCACTTAATAAATGGCAACGGCTAAAAAGGCATTGCCCAATATGATCTCCTCATGGCGAGACAGTCGAGTGAAGGTCGTCCAACCCACTGGGAGAGGCTTAATAACCCGGAGCTTGTTCCTGTGAAGGGAGAATCAGTGGTGACGCTGAAGTGACGCCATCTGTTGACAGATGGCAACACAGATCATCAGAGGGAATGTAAGAACTAGTGGGCTGACATACGAAGACTGCAGCCTTGGCAGCTGCATCAGTGGCTTCGTTTCCTGTTAGACCAATGTAACCACGAACCCACAAATACCACAGTGGCTCTGTGAGTCAGCAAGTGACAGCTTTTCTAGCCCCGTTGCACTGAGGGATGGACAGTGTACAGCACGAAGATGCTTTGAAGGGCGCTGAGATACCTAGAGCAGATGATGCAATTAGAAAGCCTATATCACTGGATGACTGCGTGGCCTGATACAGGGCGAAGAGCTCTACTGTAAATAATGAGCAGTGTAATGGAAGCCACTACTGAAAAACATTTGTTCCAGTGATGAAGCCACACCCAACACCAGCCAGTCGGAGAGTCATTAGTGGACACAAAGGTAATATCGCAAAGATCTGTGTGGAGGTCGTAAAACTGAAGATGATGAGTGAGGCTGGAGTATTGCCCGCAGGTAGTGAATGAAAGTCAATGTGAACACGGGCCGCCACACAAAGCAAAGGTGGTGAAGGGTTTCACCCACTAGGAAAGCTGTAGGTACTGTGAAGTTGAGCTGTAAGGTGGCTATAATTTCGCACCTTACAAGCACTGATCTCCATACCTTGCTGTGATTTAAAACCGGAATTAGGTATATTTGATAGGTTGTACATCACATATATGATGATTTAAAGAAGACTGACTGTCACATACATCTTGTAAATAGTTGTTAACACTTACTGCATGAGAGGTGATGGAGTGTATTATCAAAACAGCATTATGAATGATTGCCTATACTTGTAGAGGTTGGAACGCCAGGGAAATGAAACGGCATGCGTAACTCAGGCCCTGGGTGGAAAACCTCGCACAGGTATGTTGATCCTGCTTAACACAGTAAGTAACAAGACAGACGGGTAGGGCACCTGAGAGCTGAAGCAAAATACGACAGTGGCTGGCTGTTATTGTAGCGAGGCCAGTAGGATAACCTGATACTACTTCGGAAGCTCAAACTCTTGGACGCAGCAGAGAGAGATGTAGATGTAGAACGAGGGGGCGTTAACTCTGAAATCACGCAGAATGGGTTATTTCCAAGGATTTTACACCGAGAAGCATGAATTCCTAATTAATGGGTATAGGTATTCCCTCACCAACTTTCCACACTGGATGACAAAAGACTAAAATATGGTTGGTCAGTGTTCAGAAGGATCTGGTAGAGAGGGACAATATTCCGTGGTTTCGAGAATATGATTCGCCTTCTGCTTCTACGAGGGAGGGTAGCCAAGCTTTGCTGGGAAACCAGTGGTGGATGAAAGAGGTCTTCCGTTTTTGCGCCCGTGTCTGACGGTCACTACAGAGGGACTTGCTGTCTTTGCTTTTAGGAGATTTTACAGTTAGAATGGTTAGGCACTGTACTGATGCAAACTTATACGATTCTGGACTTTGTAGAGTACACAGCGTTCAGTGATTGAGAGAACTACTTCTGTCGATGCTCACAGAGACATTATCTGAATTCTGTCCTTGTGGCTGGGAGTTAGTGTTTGTCTGTACAACACAGAGAGGAGAAGACAGTATTCGATTATACTAGTCAGAAGACCGCTTTCTGCCGCCATAGTGTTTCAACGAGTTATTTTTATATTTTGTGGCTGGAATAATTCTGTCGTCACAAACGTGTACGAGAAGCATCACTCTGACGTACCAGACACAGTACATACGGTGATATTGCTAATTGCTTCAGCTTATTAGGGCTATAAAGCAAAACAGGTGTGATCACATAACTAACTTCCACTGAGGTTGCACACCACTGTAGATCATCTTTGAAACTAGTGTCTTCTAGTGTTTGGTACATACGTGATGTCAGTCATCTCGCGTTATTCATATTAGATCGCTTAGCCATAAAAAGTGACAGATTTTGGCAACTGATCACTAATATTAATTTTGAAATTCATTTGTGTCTATGTGCACTAGACATTAATATACATACATTTGTAACATATGAAGGGGTTTTAATCTACAACAAATGTCTAAGCAGAAACAGCATTTATGATTTTGTAGTTACTAGTTCCCTTTATCATTCTTTTATGTTTATATTGTAATTTGTATGTTAAAGAACAAGGAGGAGGTAGTATCACCTAAAAGAGATCCTAAGCTCTGCTTCAGGGGGTAGTCAGACAGGGCCAAATCTTCATTTTCGCATTCAGTATTTTCTATTGCACACATTTATTTTACACCTGCCTGGAGTAGCATCTGGGATATGGCTTACCCTACCAGGATCCTACTTTGAATCTCCTGATAGTAGCCATAAAGTGGTTTGAAATCTTGGAAATCTTAAAAAATTCCCATTTGTAATGTTTAGATGTCTTCATAGTGATCACCAGCTTGTTTGTATAGTTTGCAGTGGTAAAGTCACTCGATAACATTAAAAGTAATATTTGTGTGTATTATTGTATTTCCTTTCAGAGGCGTTGCACTTCAGCCCACTGGCGGCAATTTATTGATATTTATGTTGTGTCATTTGTCATCTTATTTTGTTTGTATTTTAATAACACTGCTCGTTCACGATGTTGTCATTAGTTTAGCTTGATTGTTGTTCATATTTTATGTTACATGCCCATTACATAATAAATGTAAATTGTGTGTACTTTTAAGAGAGAACTTATCAGGGATCACTCCATGATAACTAGGGCGAAAGAGACTAAAGCACAACAGATCACTGTTTGTAACAATATGGAAATGGCAGATACAATGGATAGTCAAGAAAGGGTATGGGACGAGTTAACTTTGTTAGCACAAGGAACAGGTGAGGAGAATACCAATCCAAGGGAACTTTTGGAGGACGATAGACACAGTCAAGCCTGTGGTGGGCAATTTGATAGCGAAGATTAGGAACAGTGACACATTGACAACATACAGTGGAAGAACTATGACACGGAATACAGGCAACAAAATGAATGAAGGTGGGAGCCACAAAGTAATGGCGCATCTTGGGGTGACAATAGACAAACTTGTGAACAGTCTGATCAAGGATAGCGTGGAATGAATAATAACAGGAATCGGGAACAATCAATCAAAATTAGACCACCTAACCCTGGGAGAGTATGACAAAAGGAAGTAGACTGAACAATGACTAGGCCAGACTATGGCAACTAGTGAAATGCACCCGTAAATCATCTCGCAAGTAATAACATAAATATTATATAATGAGGACATGAGGGAATATTACTTGATGAAAATGAAACAGGAAACCTGTCCGGTGGTAAAAGTACAAATTGGAGGAATTACGGGTACTGCTGTAATAGATAGTGCAAGAAAACTCTCAGCTATTTCCGATAGACTGTTCACTAAATGCAAGGATTCAGTTAATCCACCAATACTTCCAATGCAAAAACAAAGGTATGAGGTGTGTCAGTTGGAAAGGGTACAGAGATATCACAATGAACACCTCTAGATTTTGAATGCCAAGGACACCAGATGACTGCAAATCTGTTCATAATACAGAAACTAACAGCTGATATAACAATCAGTGTAGATTTTCTTTTAGTGCAGAAAGCTATCATTGATCTAGGAAGAGGTGAGTTATTTTAGGGAGAGAATAAAAATAAAATCAGATTTGATGAGAAGGCAATAAAAGCTCAAATACCAGCGAGCTGTTTACAACTTCAATTCACAGACCAACATACAGTTCAGAGGAAGTGAAAAAATAATGAGAATAGAGCAGATTTCAAGTCAGAACATGAGAAGATTAATCAAATTAACAGTATGATTAATTCGAAACTTGAGAATCTGGAAAACATAGATAATACGAACAGAAAAAGGTTGGAGTTTGCACTCAAAAATAATGCAGAGATCATCTTACCGCAAACCAGATGCATTAAGGGGTATCAATATAAATTTGAGGTAAAGAAACAGACAATTTCGGGTACCTCCTTATGCCATCCTATGATCATACCAGGAAAGGGTTCTAGGTGAACTACAAAGAATGGAGGACAAAGGTGTAATTGAGGCCATGAGATAAACAACATTATTGTGCGAGTGACGGATCGCCCTGAAAGGCTCGAGGAGCTCCTTCAAAGATTTCATGGGGTTTTGGTGTTTCCCTCACTTGATTAGTGATCAAGCTTTTGGCAGATGGAGCTCGATCCTGACTGCCGAAAATACATTGCATTTATTGCCTTCGGAAGATGTTTTCATTTCAAAAGGCTCCCTTTTGGATTGAATATATCTTCAGTTGCATTTCTCAGGGGTCTTAGCAAAGTATTGAATGAAGAGTTAAAACAAGATCATGTGTTATGTAGACGATATATTGATAGCAGAAAATACCTGGGAGAAACAAACACTTAGAGGAAGTGTTAGGTGGTTTGAAAAGGTATGGGGTGCATGCAAATATTGGCAAGTCTCTTTTGGGTGCAGTAGTGTTAGCTTTCTGGGACACATGGTAACAGGAGAAGGGATTAGTCCAGACCCAGGGAGAATGGCAGAAATGGCAAAGTTTACCACTCCTACAAACAGAAAACAACCAAGAGGGTCTCTCGAGATAATAAATTTTTATAAAAAGTTTATACTTGTGGAAAAATTAGCTAGTCCCTGACTCTGCTAATTGACAGGAAAAGAAACACCCTGGGTGTGGGATGAGAGTGCAGAACGAGAATTCAATAATTTGAAGGTGGCACTCGTCAATGCTCCTATTTTATCATATCCTGACTTATCACAGGATTTTTGTATGGCCACTGACAGCGCGAAGACCGGTTTGGGAGTTATGTAGTTTCAGGAGTTTGAACAAGATGGAAAATTAGTACACAGAACAATCGCCTTTGGTACCAGGGTATGATCAAAGGTGAAAGGAATTACTGTGTTACCAAACTTTAAGTCCTTGCAATAGTATGGAGATTTAAAAACTTTGGATACTTTCTGTTCAGTACAAAAACAAAAGCCTACACAGACCATAGGGCCCTAGAATTTCTCCTAACAGCCAAACTTCCACATGGAAGACTAGCGAGATGGGTAGCTGTGCTTTAAGAATACCGAAACTGTGCTTTAAGAATACCGATTTTCAACAATCTATGTGCATGGTCCAACAAACGTCACTGCTGATGCCCTGTCCCGCTCACCTATTGGTGTAACAGGAGAGAGAGCTGAAGCATTAGATCAAGAGCACTTTTCGTTGTTCTACCTCAAAAGTGTTTCATTTGAAAACTTCTCACTGTAACGATGTGGATTATCCAGAATGAGCAGGACAAGGAACCAGATTTAGTCAAAATAAAGGAAAAGCGAAGGATCGAACGGAGGCCCGCATAAGATTGCACTACCTCTTGAGAAAAGGTATTCTGTTTTACAGAAAAAACATTAATGATTCATTGTAGGTGGTGTACATAAGAAGCGAGTTAATAAATAAGCTTATATGGTATACGCACATAAGTTATGCACATTTAGGTCCACGAAAATGTTTTATGAAAACGAGGAGTGTCTGCTAGTTTAGAAACATATAAGGAAAGTACTAGCCATCTGTAAAAACTGCCAAAAGGCAAAATCCACAACTGTAGGAACCCAGCCTCCTTTAGACCCAATTATTCCCGAGACAGATTTAATGGGACCATTACTCAACATACCAAGAGGCCATCAATGTGTATTTGTAGTACTGGAGCCAACATCCAAATATGTGACTGACACCACTTTTAGAGCCTTGTGCACAGAATTCATAATCCAAGTGGAAACTGTAGATTGTATTATCTCAGATAATGGACCTCAATATAAATCTGGGGTGTGGAAAAAAAGGTATAAAATAAAGCCCATATTTATCAATAGATTTCATCAAAGTTTGAACCCTGTGGAGAGAATAATGAAAGATTTAGATAATTTATGTAGACTATACTGTGGAAAGAATCATGCTAGCTGGGATGTATTTCTTAAAGATTTTCAGGATGTGATAAATGAACTCCTCCACAGTACCACATTGATGCCATCTACGATGGTTCTGAAGAATAGGAACCCTTCAAATAAAATTCGACGACAGATAGATTTTCCACGAAGGACACGCTGACAAGATAAAGTCATAGTGGAGGCGGCTTTGAGTAATATTTGGGCCACTGGAGAGAAGCTTAAGATATGCGCACACCAAAAGGCGCATGTAAGGGAATTTGTAGTTGGACAAAAAGACTTAGTTGAGACTTATAGGTTGTCCAATAAGCAAATGAAGCTATGTCAGAAGTTCAAGAGATACAGTGACCTGGTACATATAAGACGACTAGTGCATGCAAATGCAGTTGAATTTGAGTCTGTGACATCAGGAAAATCTTTGAAACTATCATGTGAGCCATCTCAAGCCATTTATAGAGTAAGTAGAAAGAATTACAGAGAGCTTGTATGGCGAAAGCAAAGTATATTGTATATAGTTGGCAATTAGGTTATTGCACTGAAGGGATATGTAGATGTATCAATATTTTCTGTGCTATTATAATGTTAAAAGAGGTACTACAGTGCATAGAAGGGCAGGATGTCCAGAGAGAGAAAATTAGGGTAGGTTTCTTGTGTAGATTATAGCAATGAGCACAGCAAGCTGAGTGTAAAATTTAAATGGTGTCTGGCGTTTTAAGATGTGCTATCTGTCCATGAAGGAATAAAGCAAAAATGATAACTGCGTTGTACTGCAAAAAATAAATAACTAAATTGGAAAGATGTGTGAATAGGTAAGTTTGTTACCCAACTGATGTGGAATGTATCAGCAGATAACATCAGCATCTTGATAATATTTTAGAACTACTTCATGAAATGAGAGTGTATTTTTCATGTTTAGCAGTGGAATCACAAATGAGTGACTCACTAGCAGCGTTTCGTAGTGACTCACAGGTGTGTTGTCCAAATATTATTTGTCTCCATTCAGAGAAATGAGAGTTCGCTAGCTGACCTGCTAAATGTGGTTACGCGAGAGCGCACCGTTCTTTGTATATGGAAGTGTTGTATTTATGCTGTTCAGAGAGACAGAAGAATTGTGTACACAGTGGCCAGTTCTGCGGAATACCATATAAGCACACCAAAATTATGCTAGAGTGACATAGCGTCATGAAATGGATGTGTAATAAGGCGATATCCACATGTAAAAATTAATAAAGGAAAGTACAAAATGCTATATGTTCAAAGCACATGACATCGTGATGATCAGTGATTTTATAAAATGTACTAAAATCTTTATATTTTCAGGTATCACTAATAAAATAGAATGTAACTTTAGTAACATAAAAGGAAGAGCAGGTAAATGTAATAGCAGCAGCTCTGGAGAAAGGACAGTGAAAGAAGGTTGTTACTGAGTAAAAACATGAAATAAGGTATGTGAGTGTGATTAAAGAAGCTATCAGTAATTTTGTACTAAACTTGCTATGTAGTTTGTGATTGTCCACAGGAAGCAAGTCTAAGCATGAAATGAAGAAGAGGTCCACCTAATCATTCATTTGTGTATGTTTGTGCAGACGTGCACTTTCTTGTTCACAGATATTCACAACGGAACCAAGAGGCACGAGATTGGACGATCTAGTGTTACCCAACGACAGTATAGTACTTTGAATAGGGTTTTAGTTAGACTAGTATGAAGATCCTACTGGCCAGTAGTTTAACTGTTGTTGTTGTTGTTGTTGTCGTCTTCAGTCCTGAGACTGGTTTGATGCAGCTCTCCATGCTACTCTGTCCTGTGCAAGCTGCTTCATCTCCCAGTACCTACTGCAACCTATATCATCCTGAATCTGCTTAGAGTATTTTCATCTGTTGGTCTCCCTCTACGATTTTTACCCTCCACGCTGCCCTCTAATGTTAAATTTGTGATCCCTTGATGCCTCAGGACATGTCCTACCAGCCGATCCCTCCTTCTAGTCAAGTTGTGCCACAGACTTCTCTTCTCCCCAATCCTATTCAATACCACCTCATTAGTTACGTGATCTATCCACCTTATCTTCAGAATTCTTCTGTAGCACCACATTTCGAAAGCTTCTATTCTCTTCTTGTCCAAACTAGTTATCGTCCATGTTTCACTTCCATACACGGCCACACTCCATACAAATACTTTCAGAAACGCTTTCCTTGCCATTGCCAGTCTACATTTCATATCCTCTCTACTTCGACCATCATCAGTTATTTTACTTCCTAAATAGCAAACCACCTTTACTATAAGTGTCTCATTTCCTAATCTAATTCCCTCAGCATCAACTGATTTGACTAC
Organism: Schistocerca gregaria; assembly: GCF_023897955.1. NCBI lineage: Eukaryota > Metazoa > Arthropoda > Insecta > Orthoptera > Acrididae > Schistocerca > Schistocerca gregaria. Next base: position 436,109,728 of record NC_064927.1, read on the forward strand.
ATTTCATTATCCTTGTTTTCCTTTTGTTAATGTTCACCTTATATCCTCCTTTCAAGACACTGTCCATTCCTTTCAACTGCTCTTCCAGGTCCTTTGCTGTCTCTCTGACAGAATTACAATGTCATCGGCGAACCTCAAAGTTTTTACTTCTTCTCCATGAATTTTAATACATACTCCAAATTTTTCTTTGGTTTCCTTTACTGCTTGCTCAATATACAGATTGAATTACATCGGGGAGAGGCTACAACACTGTCTCACTCCTTTCCCAACCACTGCTTCCCTTTTATGCCCCTCAACTCTTAGGACTGCCATCTGGTTTCTGTACAAATTGTAAATAGCCTTTTGCTCTCTGTATTTTACCCCTGCCACCTTCAGAATTTGAAAGAGTATTCCAGTCAACATTGTCAAAAGCTTTCTCCAAGTCTACAAACGCTAGAAACGTAGGTTTGCCTCTTCTTAATCCTTCTTCTAATATAAGTCTTAAGGTCAGTATTGCCTCATGTGCTCCAACATTTCTACAGAATCCAAACTGATCTTCCCCGAGGTCCGCATCCACCAGTTTTTCCATTTGTCTGTAAAGAATTCGCGTTAGTATTTTGCAGCTGTGACTTATATAACTGATAGTTCGGTAATTTTCACATCTGTCAGCACCAGCTTTCTTTGGGATTGGAATTATTATATTCTTCTTGAAGTCTGAGGGTAATTCACCTGTCTCACACATCTTGCTCACCAGCTGGTAGAGTTTTGTCATGACTGGCTCTCCCAAGGCCGTCAGTAGTTCTAATGGAATGTTGTCTACTCCCAGGGCCTTGTTTCGACTCAGGTCTTTCAGTGCTCTGTCAAACTCTTCATGCAGTATCTTATCTCCCATTTTGTCTTCATCTACATCCTCTTCCATTTCCATAATATTGTCCTCAAGTATATCGCCCTTGATTAAACCCTCTATATACTACTTCCACCTTTCTGCCTTCCCTTCTTTCCTTAGAACTGGGTTTAACAAGTAGTATTTGCAATTATTAACATTGAGATGTGGTGATCATGATTCTACTGTTATGTTTATTTTTTGTAGATATACAGGTGCCAACACATATTTAATAATTAAATTACATAGGTTGAGGAATATGTTCTTTCATAATTAACATTAACTTTGTACAGGAAATACTGATCCGAATAATAAGAGTAAATAAGTGAGTGTGTAGGCTGATTGTACAACTAGAACAATAAATGTAAAGATAAATGAATACAGGCCTATATAATTTGTGTGTTATGTTTGTACAGTATTTGTGTTAATTGGAAACTAATTGTGTCTGCGTTCGGAAGAATGTGTAGCAAGGGACATTATTCCATGGTTTCGAGAATATGATTCACCTTCTGCTTTCACAAGCTTTGCAGGGAAGCCAGCGGTAGATGAAAGAGGTCTTCCATTTTAAGCGCCTGTGTCTGACGGTCAGTTCATTATCAGCTTTGTTGCTACAGATGGACTTGGTGTCTTTGCTTTCATGAGATTTTATAGTTAGAATCGTTAGGAAGACAGTATTAGATTATACTAGTCAGAGGACCGCTTTCTGCTGTACCAGTGTCTGACTGAGTTGTTTTTATATTCTGTGGCTGGAATAGTTCTGTAGCCACAGACATGTACAAGAAGCAACACTCCGACGCACCAGACAACACATATGGTGATATTGCCAATTGCTTCAGCTTATTAGGGCTATAAAGCTAAACAGCTGTGATCACATAACTTATTTCCACTGAGGCTGCACACCACTGTAGATCATCTTGGAAAATAGTGTCTTCTAGTGTTTGGTACGTAGGTGATGTCAGTCATCTCGCATTGTTTATATTAGATCGGGTAGCCATAAAAAGGGACAGATTTGGGCAATAGATCTCTAATATTAATTAGGAAATTCATTTGTGTATCTAGGTCCATTGGACATTTATATATTAACATTTTAATATATAAAGGGGTTGTAATCTACACTCATGCTCATAAATTAAGGATAATCGCAGAACGTGGCACTACACAAAACAGGTGCTAATAGCATAGGCACATAGGGAACACACACGGCACAGGTATGTAAGTCCACGGTATTGATAATAAGTTGAGAAAACCATCCCAAAACATGTTCTACAAGACGCCACTGTTTCCTATGCATGTACCCCGACATCAATATGGGATATGATCACCATGCACAAGTTCACAGGCCACACAACGAGCTGGCATACTCTGGTCAAGCAGCTGCTTGTGCATAGCCTCTCATTCTTGCACCAGTGCCTGTCTGAGCTCCTGAAGTGTCGTGGGGGTTTGAAGGCGTGCAGCGATAAGTCGACCGAGAGCATCCCAGACGTGCTTGATGGGGTTTAGGTCTGGTGAACAGGCAGGATACTCCATTGCCTGATATCTTCTGTTTCAAAGTAGTACTCCACGGTGGCAGTGCAGTGGGGGTGTGAATTATCAGTAGGAAGGTGGAACCCACTGTACCCCTGAAGAGGCAGACATACTGGTGCAAAATGATGTCCCGGTACACCTGACCTGTTACAGTTCCTCTGTCAAAGACATTCAGGGGTGTATGTGCACCAATCATAATCCTACCCACACCATCAACCACAACCTCCATACAACAGGTCCCTTTCAAGGACATTAAGTGGTTGGTATCTGGTTCCTGGTTCATGTCAGATGAAAACCTGGTGAGAATCACTGTTCAGACTATACCTGGACTCTTCGGTCAACATAATCTGGGACCACTGTTTGAATGACCATGTACTGTGTTCTTGACACCAGGCTTTACATGCTCTCCTGCGACCAGGGGTCAGTGGAATGCACCTTGCAGGTCTCTGGGCGAATAAACCTTGTCTGTTAAGTCGTCTGTAGACTGCGCGTATGGAGAAAACTGTTCCAATGGTTGCGGTAAGGTACTGAGCAAGGCTACCTGCAGTACTCAGAGGCCGTCTGCGGGCACTGATGGTGAGATATCAGTCATGTGGTGTTTTACACTGTGGGCGTCCCGTACTGTAGCACCTGGACATGTTTCCTGTCTGCTGGAATCGCTGCTATAAACTTGAGATCACACTTTGTGGCACACGGAGGGCCCATGCTATGACCTGCTGTGTTTGAGCAGCCTCCAGTCACCCTAGTATTCTACCCCTCATAACGTCATCCATGTGTGTTCTTTGAGCCATTTTTAACACACAGTCACCATTAGCATGTCTGAAAACATCTGTACAATTACTTGCTGCACCGTACTCTGACATGCACCAACACACCACCGTGCGACAACCGCAGGTCAAATGCACTGAATGGTCATACCCCGAGGTGATTTAAACCCACCAACTGTTTGAAGTTACTGGTTTTCTTAATCATTCATTTACGTGTACGTTGTAATTTGTATGTTGAAGAGCAAGGAGGGGAGAATATCACCATTAAGAGATACTAAGCTCTGCTTCAGGGGGTAGTCAGACAGGGCCAAATCTTCATTTTCGTGTTCATTATTTTCTGTTGTGCACATTCATTTTACACCCGCCTGGAGTACCATCTTGGAAAGCTGCCGGAGCAAGAGCTGGAAGCGAACACTAAGATTCAACAGGTAAGATGGACATGCCCCATACTGGCAATCAAAGGTGTCATTGAAGGAGGCATAGGATGGATGTTCATGCATGGCAGACTAACAGCACGCTTATCTGCTGAGGATAGAAACAGCAGTAGGACAGCGGCAGTTCGGTGGCTTCTGAATACGCTAGTGTAAAAGGTGTCCTGATGGTGGATAGTGTTGAGATGACGTAATATGGATGGACGCGCAAATGCATAAACTAAACACTAATTACTCTAGTTTTGAAGGGACAAGGGAATGGTGCAAACTGAGGAGGGTGGCTCAGTCTGCTTCCCAGGAAGTACCACTGAGGACACCTAGGACATTGAGGGACAGCGTAAAGCAGGCTACTAGGTAAGACATGTGGGATGACCAAGGAAGTTTCCTACTGAGCATGAGCCCCAAGGAATTCTATAGTTTCTAAAAACAGAAGGCCAACAGGCCCAACATATAAAGATGGTGGAAGAAACCAATTGTGCAACCAGGAATTCAGACAAAAGCTTTGTCAGTGGAAAAGTGAAAGCCACTGTCGATGCTTCACGAGTAGAGACAATCGGGACATCACCGAAGATGCCACTCAATTAGACTGGTACATGGAGAACTGCAACAGATGGCAAAATCTGTCAACGAAAATGATGCTGGATATGCCCTGCAGGAGACAGGCCATTACAGGGTTAATAGCAACACCAAATTGGATGACACTCTCAACAGAACGCTGAGGCACTCAGTTTCCGGGATAAATGTGTCAGACACCGCAAAACCCACATGTAAATTGCAAACTTTGTCTTTTAAAAATACCTGTAGAAAACAGGGCAGGCGGCCATGGAAACCCCATTTGTAGAGAGTACAGAGGATACCAGCCCTCCAGCAGATGTCTTAGGCTTTCTCAAAATTGGAGAACACAGCCACAGTCTGGTATTTCAACAGAAAAATATTTATGACATGGGTGGACAAAGTGATAAGACAGTCAACTGCAGAATGGCACCCTCTAAATACACACTGTGCAGTGGTTAGTAAATTGTGAGAGACTAGCCACCATACCAGCCGGGCATGGATCATACACATCACCCTGCAAACACAGTGGTGAGAGAAATGGGGTGGTAGCTACAAGAAAGGTGTTTGTCCTTATTGGGCTTAGGTACACATATACGATAGCTTCTCACTTTCAGGCAAGCGCTCCACCGACAGCTACTGAAGCACTACTCACGACCAAGCCTCACAGCTTCAATTCTGCCAGTACCTAGTCTCCTACCTTCCAAATTTCACAGAAAATCTTCTGTGAACTTTGCAGAACTGCCAAAGGTCCTGGGTTTGTCTTGGACTGACACACAGTTTGAAACTGCCAGGGAGTTCGATATTAGTGCACACATTGCTGAGGAGTTAAAATTTCATTCGGGGGTAAATGAAAAACTTTTAGCTACAGCACAGATCATAATTCATAGAAAAGTTAAGAGGTGGTCTTTATCCAGCAGTAGATGTAGAATGACAGACTAGAAATTTCTTCACTGATCACTTGAAAACACTGGAAAACATTGGAAGAAGAAAAAGAAAAAACTTTATAACACAATGTATAGAAATCTAGAAATCAGGAATTAGATATCATTAATGTGAGCAAAACTTACTTGTGTGAAAGTAAACTCAAGACAATTTATAGCTACAATACACAGGAATCACTGTACAGGCGTGAAATTACATTCATAAACCATTAAAGAGATTTTGATGCATCAACAGTGTGTGTTCTAGTATCATCCCATACAAAGTAACAGTAGATCTTTTCGTTAGTTGTTCATTCTCTGAATGAAAGGTTTTACTATTTTGTTCACTTAGATCTCAGAAGTTATTTGGTTGATGATCACTACAATAATTCATGTTCCACAAATTGCAAACCTTGATGTTTTCGGATGTGCAGGCCCTTTATTTAACTGGTGGTGATTTTCAGGGCTCCAATCTACATCTATAGTCTGCAAACCAATGTGAGGTTCATGGCAGAGGATACATCCTGTTGTACCACTATTAGGGTTTCTTCCATCCCATTCACGTATTGGGCATGGGAAGAATAATTGATTGATTGACTGAATGAATGCATCTGTGCATGCAATGATTATTCTAATTTTATCCTCATGATCCCTAGGTAAGCAACACGTATAAGGTTTTAGTACGTTTCGGAAGTCATCATTTAAGGCCGGTTCTTGAAACTTTGTTAATAGACTTTCTTGGTATAGTTTACAGTAACTCTGACACGCTCGCATGGATCAAACAAATCTTTGACCATTTGTGTTACCTTTGTCTGTATATATCTCCCCATTAGTCATATTTGGTACAGATCTCTCACACTTAAACAATGGAAAATCCAGGATGGAATGTAACAATACAAGAGAACGAAAGTTTCTACTTACCATATAGCAGAGATGCTGAGTCACGATAGACACAATAGAAAGACTCTCACAATCATATCTTTTGGCCATTAAGGCCTTTGTCAGCAGTACACACACACACACACACACACACACACACACACACACACACACACACACAGACACACACCAACAACAACTAGCACACCCATCTGCAGTCTCAGAGAGCTGAAACTGCGCGCGCCTGTGTGCACGCGCTCGCTCGCAAGTTGCGCATGCACGATTTTGCATGTGCGTGTCAACTGCTGACAAAGGCCTTAATGCCTGAAAGCTATGATTGTGTGAATCTTTTTGTTGTGCCTATCGCGACTCAGCATCTCAGCTATATGGCGAGTAGCAACTTTCCTTCTGTCATATTGTTACATTCTCTCACACTTAAGCAACATTCAAGTTCTGGTGACACAATTGATTTGTAAGCAATATCCTTTGTAGACGTATTGCTTTGTATGAGTTGGCTGATTCCAATAGTGACTCACTGATATAGTCTGAGTATATTTTTTTTTTGTTTTGTGATGTGCACAGTTTTACATTTCTGAAAATTATAACCAAATTGCCAATCTTTGAACCACTTTGAAATCTTATCAAGATCTGTCTAAATATTTATGTAGCTTCTTTCAGTCAGTACATCACAGGTAACTGCATCATCTGCAAGAAGTCAGAGTACTATTAATATTTTCTGCAGGGTCACTGATGTACAATATGAACAGCAGGCGTCCCAACATTCTCCCCTGGGGCACACATCAAATTACTTCTACGTCTGATGATGAATCTGGTCAAGGTAACACACACCACCACGCCACCGCTGCCCCCCCCCCCCCCCCCCCAAAAAAAATCAAAAAGTCCTCAATCCAGCCATAAATTTCAATTTCTACCCCATATGAACATACTCTTGACAGTAAGCATAGGTGTCATACTGAGTCAAATGATTTTCGGAACTCAAGGAATACTGCATCTACCCAACTGCCTTGACACAAAGCTTTCAGTATGTCATGTGAGTAAAGTGAGACAGTTTTCATGTGGTCAATGTTTTTGGAATCCAATGTTTAAGTTTCTGCGAACTCATACATCCCAATAAATGCAGCCAAGGTTCATCAGAAAAAAAGGCACTTTACAATGAATGTCTCATCCCACATAGGTACCAGCGACCAGCACAAGTGTCTTAACTTGTCAATAAAAGCACACCGATCTTAGGTACTAAAGGTGTGGAAAGTTTTACTCAGCTTTCTTTCAAAAACCATTTGTAACATGTTTAACTATTCTAAGACTGATATTCCACCTGCCACATTTGACAACGGAGCAATGTATCTTTCAGTGACTGGTGTCTGCCCATAAAGACCACCCATTTGTGTCTGTGAAACACCTTATATGTCAGTACACAATTTATTTTAAGGGAGTATTACACTAACACCTGTCACTAAAACTGTTTCCTGCCAGACTGAGGCCTTAAGCTTTGTCAAAATAATGCTGTATAGGCACACGTGACCCATCCAACAACTTTAGCCAGTCTCTCTCTCTCTCTCTCTCTCTCTCTCTCTCTCTCTCTCTCTGTGTGTGTGTGTGTGTGTGTGTGTGTGTGTGTGTGTCTGTCTGTGTGTGTGTGTGTGTGTGCTACTTGAATTTAAAGTGTTACTGTCTAGTGCAAACATTTCATAGCAATACACATATGGAGTATTGAAGACATCTGGGAAAGCTTAGTGTTTATCAAGCTTTCACTGTAGATCAAAGTAATTATCTGCTTTACAGTAGATTCCATATAAAAATTGGGTAAACAGTAAATAAAAATTTAATGTGTGATTCAATGTGCCAAGTGAGAGAACTTAAACCTTTAAATGTCCAGACATATTAAAGATCTGTGTGCAGAACCAGGACTATAACCCTGTCGAGTGCACAGTTTTAATTTGTCGGGACCGTCCGTATCAGCACACTATTCACTGCAAAGTGAAAAGTTTATTACGAGTACTTTAAGCTTTTCCTTTGCGGGGAAATAACCTACCTCCTGAGCATTCCTCGGGCATTATAAGCTTGATTTTAACAGTACCTATCCTTCATACTCAATAGCTACTCTTACTTACATGTTGGGCTACCAGCCCTTAGAGGGGGGTGGGGAATAATAGCAGAAAAACTTTATAGAAAACCAGTTTCAAACAAACTTGGGCACACAGTTCTCTCAAGTTCAATTCAGCAAAGATTTCTGGCAGTGGTACTTCTGTTTTTTAACACAGACAAATTTTAATTTCTATTTTAATAAGGCCTCATGAAGATACTTCTTAAATATGAAATATGTAATTTAGAAATAGCTTCTGATGCACGATGTTCTTAAGCAAGAATCATATTACTTATTTCCTGCAAGCAATAATTATAAAGGTAATATCAATTAAAAACATAGAATTGTATGTAAACACTGCAAGGGAGAGAATGAGTCTTTTACTTAGTAACAGCATCTGCTATTATCAAAATCTGATTCATTGACTGCCACTTAAAACTAGACCCTTCTCTTTCAGAGGTATTACCAACGGAAGTATCCAAGCTCAACTTATAACCTGTTTTACAGCTCACCAAGACAGAGTGAAGCTATGAAAAGATATGCAAATTGTGTCTGAATCAGCTAGTGTGTAAGTGAATTGTCAACTGTGGCACACCGTCTTTGATTGAGTGCTGGTCATGCACACTGTTTTAACCTGCTAGTTTCATAATGAGACACACACAACTTATACACTGACAACTAATTTATTACCTGTTGAACTTGAAGCAATTTCATAACCAAATCCTTGGGGATTTGCATCTGCTGTTGCTGCTGAGAGATATTAGTAGTTTGCTTGTTTTGGGAGTTAGTATTCTCCAGGCCTCCTACCATATTCACAGAATGATCAGGAATTGATGTCTGGCGACTAACTTGCCTATTTTGTTGAGAGTTTTTCAGCATCTGCAACCAGAATAATTTATCTTATTAATAACATGGTACCTTCTATATACGATGTTTCATATACCACCTCTAAAATCATAGTTTTAACATCTGCCAAAAGTTGTGTACATAATTTATCATAAAGGAGAGGATATTTGGTGAATTTGATGGACTGAACATCATTACATACAGAACAGGGAAATAATGAACTTCATTGCAAAAATTTTATGCTACAATACAACTTCTTATAAAATTATATAATGTGTAAAACCTTGTCTCTGAACAAATAACTACTGTATCACTGGAAGCTTGCTAGAAGTCAAGATTTACTTTCGAAGGCTTTAAACATGCCAAGGGCAAGAGAGACCGAACTAAAGCAACCAGATAGGTTTATGGAGTTGTGCTATATAAAGTGCTCTTAGTTTGCGTTACATTTCATGCGAAAAATGACATCCAATGTATTCTAAACTTCAGAAATTCTAATAAACTTTAACTACATCCCTACAATATACATGAAAATTTATTAACTAATATCATCCTCAGTGACCTGAATATCTGAACAATCAAAATTAAAAATCAGTTTGAATTAATAACATTTTTGAAAATTAAACACAAAGATAAGGTGCACATAATGGCATGAAAGTATGAAAACGACGGAACGGCTAACAGTACTTACCTTAATGTGGTGGCCTTCCAATACTGCCAATACACATTTTAAAATGTGAACACTATCTGTCACTTCTGTACCTAGAAGTTCCTTTTTCCTGAAGGAAAGGGATAAGTTTGGAAAATACAAAAATAAAAGGAGCAGTTCACTGTATCTTTGTCATTTTGTATATGTACGACATCAATACAAGACCCCACAGCTCTCCATGTTACTGATGACATGTCAAACAGTATTTAAAACAAGGGTTTGGTAGAAAAGTCATGGTATGGTTGGCTGGAAGACCCCCAAAGAGCACGTTCAGCCTACTAATTGGAATGGTTTTTTCTATTGTGTGTGATGTTTCTGTTGGCTGATGATAGGATGATGAAACCCAGTGCTGGAACATAGCCTGCTCCTCTCTAAGCGGACCACAGAGGGCTTTAATGTCTCAACTGATGGATGAATCACCAGCAGTATTACATGCTCCTCTCCCTGAGTGTGTGTGGGAAATTGAATTCAATGTAGCACACTGGTGCCAAGACTGACGAACAGAGACTGTCAACACCATTCCTCGCCTTTGCCAGAATGGCAAAGGAAAGCAGCCAACACCACGACATACCCAAGCAGTTACCCATCCTAGCACTGGCCACACCTGACTTTGCGTAACTTCAGTGATCTTATGAGAAACAGTGTTAAACAACCCAAGGCTATTAGCAAGGGTTAGATGTGAAGTGCTTAATGTGACAACCAAAGAAAATGATAAATGTGTAATTCTGAGTTAAGATGCATTACATTTTAAGTTAAGGTGGTTAAATTCTCACAATTTATTTTGCATGATAACATGGTAGACCTAGTGTCCAAATAATTGAGACTTGTCAAAGGAATGAAACAGTCACAGCTCCCAAATTAATGGTCATCATAACCACAAGGCACATAGCACCATTAAAATTCCATCCCACAGTTAACATAAAATTTGTTATTTGGGTTTAGACTTTTGGAAGTTGAATAATTTATACCTCTATTGTATGAAGCTTCACATCACAAATGGAGATTCTTGTTGCAAGTTTCATTATTGCAACATTGTAATATCTTGGGAGGAATAAAAATAAACTCAGCTGCGATAATCACTTGCCCTATAGTACAGGTGTTCAATAACAGAAAGGTACATACGGAAGAACTGCAACAGGATAGCTCAACTTTTCTTCACTGTGCATACGTGCAGGGGGGGGGGGGGGGGGGGGGGGCGCAGAGATACAGCTATGAGAGGGAATACACCAAGTAAGAACAGGAACAAAGCACTAGAGTGAGATCATCCAAATGCAGGCATGTTTAACATTTAGAACAGAATATTGGGACTGATGGGATACACTGGAGGGAGACAAGAACAGCCTTAAAGATTCATTAACTCATATCTATTAACTAAACTGAGGATGCCAAAGTGAAGTAATGAGAAGCTTGAGGATGACGAATAAACATGATGGAAGTAAGAGCCACAGATGAGTGGAGGATAAGGATTAACAATGACAAACAAGATGAGTTACTGAATATAGGATTTAATGGAAGGACAATTCTACCTGTACAATACAAAAGGCTGTTTGGGATGGTGGAGTGAGGAGGAGCCAGAAAGTCTAGATTGTAAGGCAGCCAACAATGTTAGTGAAAACAAGGCCCTGTGCATATATTGTGTGGCAACAAGGATTCTGTTGCTGATATTAAAGTGTGTGCTTCTAAACCAGTTTACCATAGAAAATTCAATTATGTAAACAAAACAAAATATCAATGTCAGGGATAGTTTTTATGTTTTTATCTACACACACACACACACACACACACACACACACACACACACACACACACACACACACACACACACACACACTAGAGAAATATGGGTATCTTGGGAGTTTTGGCTGACAAGTAAACATCTGTCATATTACTGAACACAGTTGAACTTTTAAGTTCGTGTGGTTAAAGATTTAGCCTGGTACTGAAAGTAAATGGATTGCTTTTACATATACATTTTTCTAGTTCTCTATAGGTATATTACTGAAGAGGTATTCTTAAATTTTCAACAGTCATAAAGTAAGCACATAAACATTACTTTGGAGGAGAGGTAGGAGACCAAGCTAAAGAATGGGTACCACATTTCTGTTGTTCTACATGTTACTGCAAACTAATTCATTGGTGGAAATGTAAAGAGAATGTGGCATTGTTCGCTGTGCCCACGGTGTTGAGAGCACCCAAGGACCACGTTACTGACTTATTTCTGTCTAACGAAAATTCAAGGTTTTACAAACAAATCTAGGAGGCACATTGCTTACCCAGATATGCCTTCAGTGAGAATGCCAGTGCAGCATTCTGACAGCCTTCCAGTACCTTCAAGAGCTCCAGGTCAAATTAGGAGTGACAGTCAAGAAAGTAGTACTAAAGAAATCACAGATGATGATCCTTTATATCATTCCACAAGCGAGTCATTGCCACAATTGTTAACACAAGCAGATTTAAATGATTTAGTACGTGATCTAGGACTAAGTGAACGAAAGGTGCAACTACTTGGCTTAAGATTACAAGAGTAAAATCTACTTCACCAAAGTACGAAAATCAGTGTGCTCAGGCACAGAGAACATGCCTTTATTTCCTATTTTGCAACTGACGGAGCACTGACATTTTACAATGACATTGCTGGCCTAATGAAAGTGCTGAACTTCACCTATATTTCACAGTAGTAGAGACTTTTTCATAGATGTGTCAAAACCAAGTCTCAAGGGTGCTTTGCTCCATAATGGAAATAAAATACCTTGTGTTCCAGTAGCTTATGCCAGTTTGACCAAAGCTAATAACGAATTCATACAAAGGATGCTAAATTCATTACAATCCAATGAATACAAATGGAAAATATGTGCAGATTTCGAAGTAATTGCTATGGTACTGGGAATGCAAAAAGGCTACATGAAGTATGGCCGTTTTCTTTGCAAGTTGGATAGTCGAGACAGAAATTCGCACTACATGGAAAAGAAATGGTCTAGATGGAAGTGCAAAGTTGGCGAAAATGTTCAACATGAAAGTCTGGTAGCTCCTGAAGATGTACTACTTCCACTGCTTCACATCAAACTTGGACTAATAAAACAATTTGCAAAGGCCTTGGAAGCAATGGGCAGTGGGTTTGCATATCTAGCTACCAGATTCCCCCCTTATTTCAGCTGCAAAAATGAATGAAGGTGTATTTGTGGGCCCACAAATCATGGAACTGCAGAAAGATGCAAATTTTGAAGCACATTTAACTGACAAAGGAAAGACCGAATGGGACTGTTTCGAAATGGTGTCAGAAAACTTCCTAGGAAGAAGAGCTACTAACTACAAAGCAATGGTGAATAACATGATCAAAGCATATCGATATCTGGGTTGAAATAAGTCGTTGAAGGTACATATGATGGACTCTCATCTGGTTTACTTCACAGAGAGTAGTTCTGACATATCGAATGAACATTGTGATAGGATCCATAAAGACATTTCTACCGTAGAAAGGCGTTATGATGGGAAGTGAGTACCTTCTATGAGGTGTGACAAAATAATGAGACATTTTCTTTGCAAGTTGTGGCAACCAAGCAGGCTTGCATAGGCACAATATCTTTGACCTTTGTCTATGAGCTGCTTCTAGTCCAAACGGTACATTGATTCAAGAGCTCAGTCGTGAGTTGTGCTGTAATAAATTTATATGCGTTTGTCTCTCTCATCATGGAAAAGGAACTGCATAATATTGTGCAACAGTAGGCCATTTCTTTTTGCGTTAAATTGGGTGAAACTGCGACAACAACTTACGGTAAGCTACAGAAGGCTTTTGGAGAGGATGTTATGTCAAGAGCTCAAGTTTTTCTTTGGCATAAAATGTTTAGTGAAGGCAGAATGAATGTTGAAGATGAAGGCCGCAGCAGACAACCATCACGGACGGATGTCAACTTGGCCAGGGTGCGTGAAATTGTGCGATCTGATCGAAGACTATCCGTGAAAATGAATACAGAAGACCTGAACATCACTCTAGAAATGGTTCCTCTAATAATAACTGAAGATCTTGGTAAGAGAAAGATTTGTGCAAAAATGGTCCCCAAAAATCTCTCACCACAACAGTGAGAAACACTAAAAAATGTGGCAGCCAATCTGTTAGAGAAAACAGAAATCAATCCAGAATTATTGAGCCGTGTTATCACTGGTGATGAAAGTTTGGTTTTTTTTTTTTTCAGTATGATCCAGAGACAAAGAGCCACAGTTCGCGATGGTGTTCAAAGGGATCACCCAGATCACAAAAAGCTTGCATGTCGAAGTCAAAAGTGAAATGTATGCTTCTATGCTTCTTTGATTCCAAGGGAATTGTTCATAAAGAGTGGGTGCCTCTTGGACAAACAGTTAACAAATATTACTACAAAGAAATTTTAGCAACACTTCGTAAAAAGAATTCTTCGTGTCCATGCCAACATTGCTGATAATTGGACTCTGCATCATGATAATGCACCATCCCGTACTGCTCTGTTAGTACAGCAATTTTTAACCTCACAACAAATTTCAGTACTACAACAGCCACCTTATTCACCAGATATCACTCTTTGCAGCTTTTTTTCTATTTCCAAGAGTCAAAACGGCGGTCAAGAGACTCCATTTTCAAACATAAGATGTCCAAAAAGCGGCAACGAGGGTCATTGAGGATATTACATAAGATGGGCTCCAGAAAAGTTACCATCAATGGGAGAAGTGCTGGAAAAAGAGTGTGCAATCAGAAGGGAACTACTTTGAAGGAGAAAACACTAAACTTCACTAAAACGGTAAGCAACATTTCACTAACTGAAGTACAAGGCGAGCTGCAGTTCCTTTAGATCCTATAAACATTCATCATACACTTGTTTCAATACGGGAGAAAGTGTAATGAATATGGCAGGTGTTAAAAATGCATCATCATGTATTCAAGATTACAGTGACAGGTCTTCATGGATACATTAAAAGCAAATGTGACACGTATAGACAAACTTTTGGAAAGAAGTAAACCTCAAACTGTTTAACACTGAGAATGACAAAAGCTTCGGAGTGCCACCAACCCTTACTGTTCAGAACTCTAGGACACGCAATTTCACTGATGATGTATTACAAACGCCATAATGTGTAAGGAAACTACAGAGATAATCAAATGGAATGATACATTCGTTATGATGGAATATGTTTTGGTGCTGTAATAGCCACTGGTTTAACTTCTCTGTACACATAAGTGCTACTATCATTTGATTCAGCGCAGACTAGAAGATAATCAATTTCTACTCATCTTTCAATTTCATTACCTTTGGACTCTGCTATAAAACTCATTACAGGTGTTCTATGTATTCCATTACTTCCCTGTCAAACAATTTAAGACCATTTCAGTACCTGTATCATGACCTACACACAACCAAGCTCTTTAGATATAGGGACACACAATAATCAGCTCAGATTCCTCAGCATACGTTTTGGTATCACATCACTATCACATGCAACTTAAGTGAGCTTTTGTGGTAGTCTCAGGCAAAATAGGTGTGAAAAACTAGTGGTCAAATTTACTGCTGACACAGTTCTATGTATACAGTAGTAAAATCAACAGAGTTCCAAGCTTAATTTCTACAGTATAATCTCTGTTGAAAAGAAAATCAAATAAATTTCAAAGCTGCATTTCATAGTGGTTAATTTGACAGATTCCACAGTTCTAGTGTTACAGTTTCAGTCAGCCATGTAGAACTGAGAGCTGCTAAAGTTTATTCTTTATAACATTGTAGTTGCAATAATGCCCATGTGTGCGCACACGAGTGTGCCACTGTTATCAGTAAGTTGCAACTTGTATTCACATAACTATGTTTAAGCAAAAAGGTTACTTACTTTCAGAATGGCTCAAATATATGTAACACCACTTCCGTCTATCCTTGTAGCTGCCTTAACATTATGGCATTTGTAATCATGAACAAGTAATGTTGCCTTCTAATGATTTGACATTAAGGGTGCTGGCATCTAGAGGCATGCTGATCTGTCATAACTGTTTACAAATTTTTGTATTACCTGTTACAAAGAATGACCACATTCATTACACTAATACTGTAACAAATATGTAATGAATGTTGTCGGACCTACAGAAATCTAATCTTTAATGCAACTGAAAAATTTCGAAAGTAAAATGTTTATGCCAGACAAAGATCCAATGCAAAGCGAACCCTCAAAATTCAAAACACTGCTAGCTCTCCATGACTATTCATAGATAATGCTAAGAAACTGCACACATAGAAGCTCTTAGGCAAATTTTTAAGTGTTTGTATATCTATAAGAAATAAATTCACTGCAATTTTTATGCCCCTGGCCTATTTTTGAACCTAGGGAACAGAAACTGATAGCTTTCAGACAGAAGTCTTGGGGTCATACTTCTAACATATTACAATCTCAAGAGATTTAGAGAGAATGATTTTTTTGCTTTCTGACCATAAGACTCAAAACATAGAAACCTGCTTTGTTGTCAGAAGTTGAAATCATTTCAGTGAAGATTGTTCTCTGCTCTACAATCTGGGACAAAACCTGACTACTTATGAACCACTCTTTACCAATAGCAGCAGGTATAGATTTACACAGTACATAACTAGTAAACCACATACATTTGGCAGTTAGTCCATGTGGACACCAAATACATGCTGAACAGATTTCAATACCTGGGAAAAAATGAACATTCAAACCCTTTCCAAGCTTATGGCACCATTCCTTAGAAGCTTAAGGTATTTGAAAACCACCATTTTTTCACGTCTTGACACCTGGCCAATATACTGAATAGTTAAGGTGCAAGTCTAGTGGGTACAATGAACAATTCAAAAAGAAGAGATAACCACATCAATATGAAATTCAAAACTATCGTTATTCGAAACTACCATAGTGAAGCATGTAGACAACCTTGCCCACTTATGAAGCCAAGAAAAATTTCCTGTTTTCAGTACACTACATCTACAAGTTCATGTAAGATTGGGAAGGATTTGAAATTTCTTGCAGAAACTGAAGAATTTGAAGATAAAAATAAATATAGAATTGATATCTGGGTCAGATGGCTTACAAATTTTCAGAGAAAGCAGCATCTGGGAGGTATAAAACAAGTTCCTTTTACAACATATTAGAATTTCCCAGGATAAGTGTGTGGGTTCTTTACAGAGCTGTTAAAGTGAAGTTATGAACTGTAAACAGTTTCTGCAGAATCTCAGTTGAGCAATAAGACAAATGGAAAACAGGTGTCAAAACGGAGGTAACGGAGGATTAACTAACACTAACTACATACATTAAGGGTATATCCAGCCCCTTATCGAAGCTAACAGTAACAAATGCTCTTTAACAAAGCTGGTCACATCACTGCCACATTCAGGTACTTCTGTATTTGAGAAGAGTAACTTTAGCATAAAGAACGTTTGCCACTCAGGTTGAACAATTTATCACTGGAACAAGTGCTGACTGTGTGTCCAAGCATTACACACGCAAGACCCTTGTACTCCAGTATACTGAAGCGCAGCTGCAACAGACAACTGCAATGAGACTTAAAAGGAAGTCACAGTTACTCTGGTTCTTATCCGCCTGAAGTAGCATGTATTTATATTAGTATGCAATATCCTATAGCAACCACAATCTTCTCTGTAGACTCATGTCAGCTGCTGAAGATAGCTCTTGGTTGGCTATTTAAAATTGTGTATTGGAGGCAAATTTGGAAAAGTATGATATCTGCTATATCCGTGAGTAGCCGGATACTGGTGCACATGTCAGAAAAAAAAGGAGAGAAATAATGACGATGAAGGTGGGTAGACGGCTCGTAGACAGGACTCAAAACCCAAGCTAGAGTGTAGCAACAGGTCTGATCCAACACAACAAAAGTAGGTCAATAGCAACCTATGCAACAACGAAGTACAAGCTTTCGACAACCCTGTCAACAGGTCAAGTACAAGCCACAATACAAATTGAGACCAAAGAGAAAAACCAAAGCCAAAAGAGAAGTCTTCGATGAGTAGTCATTAGTATGGTGGAAATAGGAACGGATGCTGTAGGACGAAGTACAAGACTGACACAGAGGCTGAGATGTGGCGGTATTTGTGCTGGCCACAAGGGAGACTACTGGCAGGTGTATTCATGTGATGAGACTGGTGTACTCACTAGGTGAGCACAGCACTGTGGCAAGACCGTCTTCTATCATGCATCAATAGATATTTGCTTCGGCGGGCATTCCACTTTTGCACAGCCCAATACCAAAGCTTTTGCCTGTGGTTCTTTATGAGGGGACTTCAAAAAGTGATTTAAACATTATGGCAGGACAAGCAATTTAATGCTGCACTAAAATGTCTTCTGAACATAGTCACCAAGTCTCCGTAAACAATAGAAAGTTCTAAATCTCACTTCCATTACCACAGAAATAATCTCGTCACAGAGCCATTCAAGAATTGCTGTGCAAACGACTTACTCATTGGAAAATCTCTTTCCCCAGATGTCCTCTTAGCTTGTTTGAAAGATGGAAATCCATGGTTGCGAGATATCCCTTCCTGATCAGCATCACCTATGTATATGTGGCCTTTATTAAGCTGCTGGCTCCATTTCACTACTGCTGGACAAAACTGCATTAGACCAGTGTACTGGCTGAATTTCACAGCAAATCTGTCCATTTTAGACATTTTGCCCCCAACAACCTTACTGTCCTGCATACTTCAACTTTAAGTTTCCAGTCGTTATGCCACTCTGCCTGCACACTTCTTGACACTTGTTGTGCGACATTCTTCACGTGGGATGACGTATGTAGCTTTTTTTTGAAGGCCATACATAATTCCTTTGCAAACCAGGGCCTTATTAGTTTCATGAAAAAGTTTATGATTTCACCTATTTGCAACAAATAGAAAATGAAGGCATTACGGTATGGGATTTGATTGTAACTGCGATTCTCCTTTGCACGTATTTGGTGCACAGTGTTTTTGAATGAAGGGCACTGACATTTCAGGTTAAGTAAGGATGATAAGCTGGGGCTCTATGGTGCTGTTGTGAATTTGTATAGCAAAACACACACAATTTTAGAGAATAATTAAACAATAATTTCTTATCAGTTACCTAGATTTAACAGTGGATTATTTAAACTATCCGATGTTTAGCGCTCAACAGGCATCATCTTAAGATTGTTATTTACAATAACTTGCTCATAAGAAAAACAAAATCAACGAATTTTGGTTATGAACCTCAATAAGAAAAATGCATGCTTCATGAAGATAAATTCTTTGCTATTAAACTCTAATAAAAACGATCTTCTTATACATGCCAAGCATACTAATCAATGCTGTAAATAGAAAATAGAAAAATACTGCAAAGCCATACTATGTTACGTACACTACACAACTAACACCAACTACGAAAGTATCAAACATGAAAAATCAAATAATTTGTAATCTAATACATGAACCACAAAGAATCTAAAGTAAAAAGAGATTCTCTTCCTGGATTAACAACCTACTGCATCAGCAAAAATACGAAACTAGAATTGTGTAAGTATGCAGACTACTTTATATCAGTACAACTACTACTGACCAAAAGCTACTTCCCAAAAATTTAGTAACTCCATCACTTTTTTTCCCTTTGCAGCTCTCTGTCCTTTGCCTCAGTTCAGAGGTAATGCTCTTATTCAAGTCATTATATTAATGGACTTAACGCACATCATTAAATTATGAAAAAAAGGAATGTACCTGCCACAAAAGTTCTTGCCCTGTACAATCTTAACATTCTGATGTGTTGACTTCGACAGCCGGCCTGCCACCCTTTCTCCCTGAAGCACAGTGCAGCCTGACAACTTATTGTCTAGGATAAAGCATTAGTGCAAGACTTTTCATCTAAAATCTTTGTTCACAGGAGAGTTATAGCATATCTAAGTGAGAATGAAATATTAAATTTTATTTTCCTTACATTCTGTCCCATGTAATCCCATAACTACAATGAGTACTGCAGTTACTGAGACATTACTTCAAAAGCTGCAGGAGATTGTGTACTTGGGAACTATTAGTAAAAAGAAAGAAAGAAACGAATTTTGAGGCGCTTACATTTTCTGCGGCAGTGACCTCGTCACTAAGTTATTGTAAAAAACCTGCAAGTGTTTAGCTCAGCAAGAGAAAGGAAAGCATGGAAAACCAATATAATTGCAAGTGTATAATGAAACGAGTATAGTCAACAACTCCCCAGATAATTGAGGCACTGAGTCATTGATATGTACATAAACAAGATTGAACTCTCAAATTTTCTATGTACGAATTTTTAATAGTATGCTATCAGGTGTTCTGAGGTTTTTTCCTTATTTTATACACAAAATTTTGTAGACTAACTCAGCCACCATCTTTAAGTGCTGCGAGTTTTCCTGTTATGTATACTTACTGCCTGAACAATTCACAGCACCAGAAGACTGCTAGGTCGGTCTTCTAAATATTGCACATAAAATGGAAAACATAAAACTCAGCAGTATACCTGGAAGCGCACTCTTAAGACTGAGGATGTTGCTAGCTTTCAGGAAAGTACTCCTTCAAAGCTACACCCACACCCCTACATTGCTCAAGGTCCTTGGCATCCCAATTATACGTCAGCACTGCAGCTCAACTGACTGGCAAAGCCAGGCCAATGTAGCCAAGCAGGTCACACGTGCCAGCATATGCATGAGTGCTTTAGAGCTCTGAAGAAAGATTCATGCAAAAGGTAGCTAGACTTCCAGTCTCGTCTGTGCACCTATCTATGACTCGCTGCCTCAACTCATTACTTGTTACACTTACTCCTTCCATTATCTACATTCCACCAGATACTTTTGATTAGCATAATTACAAGAAAGTATCTGAAAGTTACTTCTATTTAGAGATTAAAAGCAGAAAGAAGTTAACATTATATGATACAGGAAGCTGACATTAAATGCCTTTTAAAAATGAGAAGGGGAAAAGGCTTGCTGTGAACAAATGGAAGTGACAGTACGAAGAATTATTCCTGCATATGAAATGATTTTTCAGGAAATCAAGCAAAATGTCAACAGATGTGAAGACAAAAACAATTTTTCTTCTTTATTATTTCCACTTCTCTTATTTTGTTAGATCTGACTGCAACAACGAAATCTAAGCTGCCTACACCACTGTGTTTACCCATGCATTTACTAAATTTTTAATTTGTTTACACTGAGAAAGATGAGATTTACTACCTAAACATTTCAAAACAATTATTAGCGAGTTGCATACTGATCTTTTCCTGTAATAATTAAACAATACAATGAACTATTCTATTTAAAAATGATTGCTTTATAATTTGATTTTTCTGGTAATATTTCTGGTTGTTGTGGAATTGCTGCTACAATTATGCCAGGCGATAAATTTTGTGAAGTTTAAATTCTCAAACTTAATTTTCGCTGTTAAACTTAATTCCTATAGCTCAAAAATTTAATGAAATCTTAATGTTTTATTTACTTCCTTAAAGGATGACAAAAGGTGTATTATGCGACAGAAGTACTCATCCAAGCAGTGGTCAAGCAGAAGTTTATTAACCATTTGAAACAGCAAACACTGAAACCCAGTGATCATGCACACTTTACCTGAGTAAAATGTAACTGTTGTATATTCGAGGGAAGTGGACCATTTGGTGCTGTCGCAGGTATCACCTTCCCATCAGTAATCTGAGCAAGCTGTAATTGAAACGAATGGCACAAAATGTTGCGAAGCAAATCAAAATGCAATTCCGCTACATGCCTATGGGAACTGGCTACTTACTACACTTAACACTACTACTTCAAATATACTTTTCTAAAAGCCATTTACTAGGAGTTTTATGTTAGATCACAAGCAAAATTTATGTTTAATACAAGAAAAACTAGAAATATTATGCTCAAAGGTATTCTAATATGTGCTACCTAGCACTATATTATATGCAGTAATTCACTGTCAGTATTATTAAATTCTTAATTACACTGGTCTTGAAATCCCATTTAACAAAGCAGCAACAAAATACTTTTCTTATACTTTACTGTTCTACTGATCTTTGTATACCCACTTTCCAAAGTTAATACTATTCAATTACACTACTACATTGTTTGAGTACTCAGTTATCTCAAGAGAAGTTCTACTATTCCTGCATCATGCCTGGTGAAGGAAAGATTTGTGCTACAAATCTTAGCATACATTTTTGATGCATTTTAATTTTGGATTTTTAGTTCAGTGACTAACATTGCACAAGAACATGGCTTTTAAAAATGTATATTTCTGAACATAACAATTACAGGATACCATATATCTGACTACAGGGCATAGGAACATCAGCACTAAAATTATGTGAATTTTCCCAAAATGAGTTGCTTCTATGATACTATTCCGGGGGAAGCATAGCATAGAAAACTACACATGGTGAAACTGTACTACCACTTAACATGTAAAAAGGAATATTTAAGGTATATACTTACCAATTTATTGAATGCCGATAAATCTTCTTCCTTTTTTGTATTTGAATTCACAGTCGCATTCTGGCTTTCCGTTGAATTTATTCCTTGCCTTATTTTTGCTTCTAGTTCTTCAACACTATGAATTTTCCCAGTCACTTCTGAAACAGAATGTTTAATTTAATAAGTAATTTACATATGCATCAAGGAAAGGGATAAGCATTCTTATTCTCTCTATTATGTCACATCAATGATCAGGCTCTCCAATACCTTCAGTAACATTCATTTACAAAGAGCCAAGACAATAAGGCTTATCACGTAAATGCTGCCTAATAATTAATAAAATACAGTGAAGGCAACTACTCACCTATGGTAGGTTGTTGCGTGGAACACAAATGTAATGGAGGTCCAAAAGTAAAAAGTAAATGGCCTTCGCCATATTGTTGTGGTGGATAAAAAGTAAAGTGCGATTGACAGCCCATGCATCTTTCACTAAAATGGCTAACAAATCAGGTGGCAAACCCAAGCTGGAATGTAAATGATTAAAAAAAGGGCATTTCAGCAGGAAGTGGCAGACAGTTAAAATGTGTGTGCAATGTGGACAAAGTGGATAGCACCACTGAACAAATGATGACTAAAATGGCAGTGCCCAATATGCAGGTGAGTTAAAATAATCTCCTTCTGGTGGGAGGGCCAAAAGAAGCTTGTCCGAGCCACTGGGAGAGGCTTAATAAACCAAAGCTTGTTCCTGCGAAGGGAGGACCATAGGCGATGCCAAAGGGACACCACTACCTGACAAGACATCAGAGGGAATATAGGTACTCATGGGCAGAGGTATGTAGACTGCAGCCTTGGCAGCAGGGCCATCAGCCTCCTTTCCTGGCATACTGACATGACCTGGTAACCACAGATAACCACAGAAACATGACACTGGCTCCACCAACAGACAGCAAGTGACAGGTTTCCTGGACCCACTGCACTAAGGGATAGACAGTGTACAGCACATAGACTTTGAAGGGTACTGAGCGAGTCTGAGAAGAGGGGGCAATTGGAAAGGCTGTGTCGCTGGATGTACTCCATGGCGTGATACAAGGTGAAGAGCTCGGCTGTACTAAGGGGTGTGCCGGAAGCAGATATCGAATGACATGGGTGCCAATGACGAAGGCACACCCAACCCAATAGTCAGTCCGAGAGCCATCAACGTGTCTAAAGGTATTATCTCGAAGTTCCATGTGAAGGCTGTGAAACTGGAGGGGATAAACCAAGGCTGGAGTAGTGTCCTTAAAAAGTGAGTGAAGATCAAGGTTAACATGGGCCACTTCACAAAGCCAAAGTGGTGAAGGGTACACACCCACTGGGCAAGTTGCAGGTAGTATGAAGTTAAGCCGCCACAGTAAGTGACAAAAGTGAACTCCAGGGGGTAACAGAAGGGGGATGAGCACCATACTGACAATCAAAGGAATCGTCAAAGAAGGAGGCATAGGATGGATGGCTACGCATAGCAGACAAATGGTATGCATACCTGCTGAGGAGAAAGTCACGGCAGTAGGACAGTGGTAGTTCAACAGCTTCAGCATATGGACTCAACTGGGCAGATGTAAAAGGCACCCATGGTCAAACAGATGCCATATGGTGAATAGTGTTGAGACGGCATAAGATGGATGGGCATGCAGACACAAATAAAGCACCCACAGTCTAGTTTCAAACAGACAAGGGACTAGTACAAACGGAGGAGGATGGTTCGATCGGCACTCAAGGAAGTACCAGTGAGGACATGAAGGAGACTGAGGGACCATGTACAACGGACTGCCAGCTAAGATACATGGGAGGACCAAGAGTTTGCTACTCAGCACGAGACCCAGAAACGTCTTAGTTTCAACGAATGGAAGCACAACAGGCCCAAGATGTAGAGGTGGTGGGAGAAACCATTTGTACCGCCAGAAATTCATACAGTCAGTCTTGTCAGTGGAAGAGCGAAAGCCATTGTTAATGTTCCAGGAGCAAAGACGTTCACGACAGTGCTGAAGATGCTGCTCAGTGAGACAGGTCCATGGAGACGAACAAAAAGAGAGCCGGAGACGCTCAGTGGGAGACAGGCCATTACAGGGTTAATGGCGATAAAGCGGACAAATCTCAGCACGGAACCCTGAGGCACACCATTTTCCTGGATAAAGGTGTCCGACGAGAAAGCCCAAACACACCCTGAGAACTCAGGTCTTGTAAAAATGATTGAAGAAACCAGGGCAGGCGCCCACAGAAGCCCCACATGTAAGAAGTATGGAGGATACCAGTTCTCCAGCAGGTGTCATAGGCCTTCTCCAAATTGAACACCACTGCCAGTGTCTGGGATTTCACAGAAAACCATTCATGACACGGGTGGACAAAGTAACGAGACGATCAACTGCAGAACGCCGTGCACAAAATTCACACTGTGCACTCATCAGTAAATGGTGAGACTCTAGCCAGCACATCAGCCAGGCATGAACCATACATTCTACCACCTTGGAAAAACAGCTGGTCAGAGAGATGGGGCAGTGGCTAGAAGGATGGTTTTTGTCCTAACCAGACTTAGGTATGGGTATGATGGTGGTTTCACGTCAGTCTCCAGGAAATGTGTCTCCTGCCCAAATGTGGTTGTACGTGTTAAGCAGAAAGTGCTTGGCTGCAAGAGAAAGATGCTACAAAATCAACGTAGATGGCATCTTGCCCTGGGGCAGAGGATCTGGACGAACTGAGAGCACGATTAGCTTCCTCACAGTAAAGGTGGCACTGCAGCACTCACGATGTGAAGAAGAGAAGGGTATCGCCCATGCCTCCTCTGCCGTCTCCAATGGAGGAAGGCAGGGTGATAGTGGGAACAGCTTGAAACTTCGGCAAAATGGCGGCCCAGTGTGGTAGGACCGCTGCTATTTTCTACATACATAAATGATCTGGCAGATAGGATGAGCAGCAGTCTGAAGCTGCTTGAAGATGATGCTGTAGTGTATGTGAAGAAGTCTAAGATAACTGACTGGAGTATAATACAATGTGACGATTTCTAGTTGCTGTAATGTAGGGCAGCATGCTCTGGAAGTAGAAGAATGTAAGTTAACACTTTTGCTGCTGTGGGGATGTATAAAAATGCTAGTACACCATTCCCAGGTGTTGTGGTCATGTATACACGTCACTTTGATTTTCCTTCACTGTTATGGACATCTAGATACATCCCAAGCCACCAACCTCTTGTTGCTGCAGGTGAGTTACTTCCACATCTCTGAATAAAAAATGCTTCTAGTATTTATCACACAACATATGTGCCTCACTGAATGCTATTAACTGTAGAAAATCTTGTTTTTCTATCTTCAATTGTTTATGAGACACGCCAATTACTATAACCACAATTTGTGATGTGCAAGGATGTGAATGAGCGTGTATCATGCTATCTTACTTCAGATATAAAACCTAGTAACTTGTGAAGAAAATGACCGTTCAGTTCTCAATTTTGAACAAAATTTTGGTATCTGGTCTACAATTCATTCACTGCAAAGTACAAGCTAAAAACAACCATATGTGAAAATTCTAAGCGATGTTTTACTTAATTTGATTCAAGGGCAGTATGACAAAGAAACTCAGTTCTCTCTCAAGTGAAGATTTGATACTGTAAGATGTACAAAAACAATCATTTTTTAACCTAATATTTTTCGAAAAACCGGGTAATCGTTTATCACTTGGAACACTATCTCTCAGCACAGGCATTTGGTGAGGAGCACAGATTACAAAGAGCTTGTCTGTAGCAGCGGAAAGGTTAAAGCAGTAAGGACACACTCGTAACATTAGAATACAGCATTAGAATTGTGCTACTTGACACTGTCACACAGATAAAATATCTACGTGTCACATTGCAAAGGAGTATGAAATGGAAGAAGGATGAAGGACTGTAGCAGGTGAGAAGGTCAACTTCATTTTACTGGGAGAATTTTAGTTAAGTGTGATGTATTTGTAAAGGAAACCATATATAGGACATTAACGTGACCCACTCTTAAGTACTGCTCTAGTGTTTGGGTTCAACACCTGGTCGGATTATAAGAAGACCTCTCACCTGTTCAGAGATGGGCTGCTAGATCTGTTACTGCTAAGTTCAAACAATATGCAAGTATTATGAGATGCTTCGGCAACTCATATGAGAATCCCTGGAGCAAAGGTGACAGATCTTTCTGAGGAACACTGTTGAAAAAGAATTTAGAGACTGCAGGATGATTCTATTGCCACCCACATACATTTCACATAACAACAACAAAGACAAGACATGAGAAATTAGAGCTAATATGGAGGCATTTCAACAGTAATTTTCCTCCCACTCTGTGTGTGAAAGGAACAGGAATGGAAATAACTAGTGGTGGTACAGGTTACTCTCTGCCACACAGCATACGGTGGCTTGCCAACTATGGAAGGATAT
Source organism: Schistocerca gregaria (assembly GCF_023897955.1). NCBI lineage: Eukaryota > Metazoa > Arthropoda > Insecta > Orthoptera > Acrididae > Schistocerca > Schistocerca gregaria. The sequence continues at coordinate 436,136,154 of NC_064927.1, forward strand.
GTGCAAGTGGTTTCCTTTCCCTTATTTTACTTACTGGGACACACGCACCTCCCTCCATTATTTAAACAATTAAATATTATAAGTTTAGATTATCCAATGTGGAGACAGGAAATCATGTGAACAACTGAAACAGCACATCGCTTCACTGCAATTTGCATCTATTGTAACACTAGAACAATAATAAACACCCGATTCAGTTTTCTGCACTTTAGTTATTGTTCAACAGGGGAACACTAAGTTCTTGCATAAATATATTTCTGCTTGTCTCTGTATATGTATGGATAAGTCTTTCCGCTCCCGGGATTGGAATGACTCCTTACCCTCTGCCTTAAAACCCACATCCTTTCATCTTTCCCTCTCCTTCCCTCTTTCCTGCTGAAGAAGCAACCGTCGGTTGCAAAAGCTAGAAATTCTGTGTGTGTGTGTGTGTGTGTGTGTGTGTGTGTGTGTGTGTGTGTGTGTGTGTGTGTGTATTTATTGTGCCTGTCTACCAGCACTTTCCCGCTTGTTAAGTCTTGGAATCTTTGTTTTTATATATATAAACAAAGATTCCAAGACTTACCAAGCGGGAAAGTGCCGGCATACAGGCACAATGAACAAAACACACAAACACACACACAGAATTACTAGCTTTCGCAACCGATGGTTGCTTCTTCAGGAATGAGGGAAGGAGAGGGAAAGACGAAAGGATGTGGGTTTTAAGGGAGAGGGTAAGGAGTCATTCCAATCCCGGGAGCGGAAAGACTTCCCTTACGGGGGAAAAAAGGACAGGTGTACACTTGCACACGCACACAGACACAGACACACAGACAGACACACAGAGACACAGGCACACATATTTAAAGGCAAAGAGTATGGGCAGAGACGTAAGTCGAGGCGGAAGTGTGGAGGCAAAGATGATGTTGAATGACAGGTGAGGTATGAGTGGCGGCAACTTGAAATTAGCGGAGATTGAGGCCTGGTGGATAATGAGAAGAGAGGATATATTGAAGGGCAAGTTCCCATCTCCGGAGTTCGGATAGGTTTGTGTTGGTGGGAAGTATCCAGATAACCCGGATGGTGTAACACTGTGCCAAGATGATGTGGCCATGCACCAAGGCATGTTTAGCCACAGGGTGATGCTCATTACCAACAAACACTGTCTGCCTGTGTCCATTTATGTGAATGGACAGTTTGTTGCTGGTCATTCCCACATAGAAAGCGTCACAGTGTAGGCAGGTCAGTTGGTATATCACGTGGGTGCTTTCACACGTGGCTCTGCCTTTGATCGTGTACACCTTCCGGGTTACAGGACTGGAGTAGGTGGTGGTGGGAGGGTGCATAGGACAGGTTTTACACCGGGGGCGGTTGCAAGGGTAGGAGCCAGAGGGTAGGGAAGGTGGTCTGGGGATTTCATAGGGATGAACCAAGAGGTTACGAAGGTTAGGTGGACGGTGGAAAGACACTCTTGGTAGAGTGGGGAGGATTTCATGAAGGACGGATCTCATAGAAAGATAGGTCCTTTATCATTTAGCTACAAAATAGCAGGTCAGCAACTGGAAGCAGTTAATTCCATAAATTATCTGGGAGTACTCATTAGGAGTGATTTAAAATGGAATGATCATATAAAGTTACTCGTCGGTAAAGCAGATGCCAGACAGATTCATTGGAAGAATCCTAAGGAAATGCAATCCGACAACAAAGGAAGTAGGTTACAGTACGCTTGTTCGCCCAATGCTTGAATACTGCTCAGCAGTGTGGGATCCGCACCAGGCAGGGTTGATAGGAGAGATAGAGAAGATCCAACGGAGAGCAGCGCGCTTCGTTACAGGATCATTTAGTAATTGCGAAAGCATTACGGAGATGATAGATAAACTCCAGTGGAAGACTCTGCAGGAGAGGCGCTCAGTAGCTCGGTACGGGCTTTTGTTAAAGTTTCGAGAACATACCTTCACCGAAGAGTCAAGCAGTATATTGCTCCCTCCTACGTATGTCTCGCGAAGAGACCATGAGGATAAAGTCAGAGAGATTAGAGCCCACACAGAAGCATACCGACAATCCTTCTTTCCACGTACAATACGAGACTGGAATAGAAGGGAGAACCGATAGAGGTACTCAGGGTACCCTCCGCCACACATCAGGTGGCTTGCGGAGTATGGATGTAGATGTAGATGTAGATTTAGATTTCGGGGCAGGATTTTAGGAAGTCATATCCCTGCTGGAGAGCCACATTCAGAGTCTGATCCAGTCCCGGGAAGTATCCTGTCACAAGTGGGGCACTTTTGGGGTGGTTCTGTGAGAGGTTCTGGGTTTGAGGGGATGAGGAAGTGGCTCTGGTTATCTGCTTCTGTACCAGGTCAGGAGGGTAGTTGCGGGATGCGAAAGCTGTTTTCAGGTTGTTGGTGTAATGGTCCAGGGATTCAGGACTGGAGCAGATTCGTTTGCCACGAAGGCCTAGGCTGTAGGGAAGGGACCGTTTGATATGGAATGGGTGGCAGCTGTCATAATGGAGGTACTGTTGCTTGTTGGTGGGTTTGATGTGGACGGATGTGTGAAGCTGGCCATTGGACAGATGGAGGTCAACGTCAAGGAAAGTGGCATTGGATTTGGAGTAGGACCACGTGAATCTGATGGAACCAAAGGAGTTGAGGTTGGAGAAGAAATTCTGGAGTAGTTGTTCACTGTGTGTCCAGATCATGAAGATGTCGTGAATAAATCTGTACCAAACTTTGGGTTGGCAGGCTTGGGTAATCAAGAAGACTCCCTCTAAGGGACCCATAAATAGATTGGCATACGAGGGGGCCATCCTGGTACCCATGGCTGTTCCCTTTAATTGTTGGTATGTCTGGCCTTCGAAAGTGAAGAAGTTGTGGGTCAGGATGAAGCTGGCAAAGGTAATGAGGGAAGACTTTTTAGGTAGGGTGGCAGGTGATCGGCGTGAAAGGAAGTGCTCCATTGCAGCGTGGCCCTGGACGTGCGGGATATTTGTGTATAGGGAAGTGGCATCAATGGTTACAAGGATGATTTCCGGGGTAACAGACTGGGTACGGATTCCAGGCGTTCGAGAAAGTGGTTGGTGTCTGATGAAGGATGGGAGACTGCATGTAATGGGTTGAAGGTGTTGATCTACTTAGGCAGAGATACGTTCTGTGGGGGCTTGGTAACCAGCTACAATGGGGTGGCCAGGATGTTTGGGTTGTGAATTTTAGGAAGTAGGTAGAAGGTAGGAGTGCGAGGTGTCGGTGGGGTCAGGAGTTTGATGGAGTCAGGTGAAAGGTTTTGTAGGGTGCCTAAGGTTCTGAGGATTCCTTGAAGCTCCGCCTGGACATCAGGAATGGGATTACCTTGGCAAACTTTGTATGTAGAGTTGTCTGAAAGCTGACGCTGTCCCTCAGCCACATACTCCCGACGATCAAGTACCACGGTCGTGGAACTCTTGTCAGCCGGAAGAATGATGATGGATCTGTCAGCTTTCAGATCACAGATAGCCTGGGCTTCGGCTGTGGTGATGTTGGGAGTAGGATTAAGGGTTTTCAAGAAAGATTGAGAGGCAAGGCTGGAAGTGAGAAATTCCTGGAAGGTTTGGAGAGGGTGATTTTGAGGAAGAGGAGGTGGGTCCCGCTGTGATGGAGGACGGAACTGTTCCAGGCAGGGTTCAATTTGGATAGTGTCTTGGGGAATTGGATCATTAGGAGTGGGATCAGGATTATTTTTCTTTGTCGCAAAGTGATATTTCCAGCAGAGACTACGAGTGTAGGACAGTAAATCTTTGACAAGGGCAGTTTGGTTGAATCTGGGAGTGGGGCTGAAGGTGAGGCCTTTACATAGGACAGAGGTTTCGGATTGGGAGAGAGGTTTGGAGGAAAGGTTAACTACTGAATTGGGATGTTGTGGTCCAAGATTGTGTTGACTAGAATTTTGAGGTGTTGGGGGGAGTGGAGCTGGAAGTGGGAGATTGAGTAGATGGGAGACACTGGCTCTGTGTGCAATGAGAGGCAGTTGAGGTTTGTTGGAAAGGTTGTGGAGGGTGATTGAGTTGCCTTTCCGGAGGTGGGAAACCAGGAGATTGAATAGTTTTTTGAGGTGGAGGGTGGCATGCTGTTCTAATTTGCGGTTGGCCTGTAGGAGGATGCTATGAACAGCCAGTGTGGATGTGGGAGAGGGACTTTGATTTGGGATAGGAGTTGACGGGTGTGTTCATTGGCCGAGTCGATGTATAGGTGAAGGATTAGGCGGGTTAGGGCTATGGATCGTGCAGTTTGGAACTGGTATAAGGACTGATGGAAAGAAGGATTGCAGCCAGAGATGGTAACTTTAAGTGTGAGGCCTTTGGGGGTAATGCCAAATGTCAGACAAGCCTGAGTAAATAAAATATGGGGGTGAAGGCACGTTTGCGGAGGAAATGTAAATAAAATTTAATGGGGTCGTTCTAGGGGTGTTGTGAGTTTGACATGTTATTAGAAGGTGGAAAGCGTAACATGAGGTTAAAGTGAATAGAAATATATATACGGAGAGATAAAGGTGTGAAAAAAGTTGACCTCCATGGGAACTTGCCCTTCAATATATCCTCTCTTCTCGTTATCCACCAGGCCTCAATCTCCGCTAATTTCAAGTTGCCGCCACTCATACCTCACCTGTCTTTCAACAACATCTTTGCCTCCACACTTCCGCCTCGACTTACATCTCTGCCCTTACTCTTTGCCTTTAAATATGTCTGCTTGTGTCTGTGTATGTATGGATGTATGTGTGTGTGTGTGTGTGTGTGTGTGTGTGTGTGTGTATACCTATCATTTCTCCCCCCCCCCCCCCCCCTAAGGTAAGTCTTTCCGCTCCCGTGATTGGATGACTCCTTACCCTCTCCCTTAAAACCCACATCCTTTCATCTTTCCTTTTCCTTCCCTCTTTCCTGACGAAGCAGCCACCAGTTGCGAAAGCTCTGAATTCTGTGTGTGTGTGTGTGTGTGTGTGTGTGTGTGTGTGTGTGTGTGTGTGTGTGTGTTTTATTTATTGTGCCTATCTACCGGCACTTTCCCGCTTGGTATATAGGCACAATAAATAAAACACACACACACACACACACACACACACACACACACAGAAAATTTCGAGCATTCGCAACGGGCGGCTGCTTCGTCAGGAAAGATGAAAAGGTGTGGGTTTTAAGGGAGGGGGTAAGGAGTCATTCCAATCCCGGGATATATATATATATATATATATATATATATATATATGTCTGCTTGTGTCTGCTTGTGTCTGTGTATGTGCGGATGGATATGTGTGTGTGTGTGCGCGAGTGTACACCTGTCCTTTTTTTCCCCTAAGGGAAGTCTTTCCGCTCCCGGGATTGGAATGACTCTTTACCCTCTCCCTTAAAACCCACATCCTTTCATTTTTCCCTCTCCTTCCCTCTTTCCTGACGAAGCAACTGCCAGTTGCGAAAGCTTGTAATTCTGTGTGTGTGTGTGTGTGTGTGTGTGTGTGTGTGTGTGTGTTTTGTTCATGTGCCTGTCTGCCGGCGCTTTCCCGCTTGGTAAGTCTTGGAATCTTTGTTTTTAATATATATATATATATATATATATATATATATATATATATATATATATATATATATATAAATTAAAAATAATCTTCTGTTTTATATATATATATATATATATATATATATATATATATATATATATATATATATATATATATATATGGTGTGAGCCTCAGCGATACAGATAGCTGTACTGTAGGCATGATCACAATGCAGGGGTACCTGTTGAGAGGTCAAACATGTGGTTCCTTAAGAGTGCCCAGCAGCCTTTTCAGTAGTTGCAGGGGCAACAGTCTGGACGATTGCCTGACCTGGCCTTGCAACATTAACCAGAACGGCCTTGCTGTGCTGGTACTGCGAACGGCCGAGAGCAAGGGGAAGCTACGGCCGTAATTTTTCTAGAGGGCATGCAGCTTTACTGTATGGATAAATGATGATGGCGTCCTCTTGGGTAAAATATTACGGAGGTAAAATAGTCCGCCAATTCAGATCTCAGGGCGGGGACTACTCAGGACATCGTCGTTATCAGGAGAAGGAAAACTGGCATTCTACAGATCAGAGTGTGCAATGTCAGAACCCCTTAATAGGGCATGTAGGTTAGAAAATTTAAAAAGGGAAATGGATAGGTAAAACTTAGATATAGTGGGAATTAGCGAAGTTCAGTGGCAGGAGGAACAAGACTTCTGGTCAGTTGAATACAGGGTTATAAATACAAAATCAAAGAGGGGTAACGCAGGAAAAGGTTTAATAAGGAATTTTAAAAAATAGGAGTGCAGGTAAGTTACTACAACCAGCATAGTGAATGCATTATTGAGGCCAAGACTGAAACAAAGCCCACACTTACCACAATAGTGCAAGTTTATATGCCAACTAGCTCAGCAGATGAAGAGATTGATGAAATGTATGATGAGATAAAAGAAATTATTCAGATAGTGAAGGGAGACGAAAATTTAATAGTCATGGGTGACGATTCAATAGTAGAGAAAGGAAGAGAAGGAAACCTAGTAGGCGAATATGGAATGGGGGTAAGAAATGAAATAGGAAGCCACATACTAGAATTTCTGTACAGAGTATAAATCATAACTAACACTTGGTTCAAGAATCATAAAAGAAGGCTGTATACATGGAAGAATCCTAGAGATACTAGAAGCTATCAGATAGATTATATAATGATAAGACATATTTAGAAACCAGGTTATAAATTGTAGGACATTTCCAAGTGCAGATGGGGACTGACCACAATCTCTTCATTACGAACTTTAGATTAAAACTGAAGTAACTGCAAAATGGTGGGAATTTAAGGAGATGGGACATGGATAAACTGAAAGAACCAGAGGTTGTAGAGTGTTTCAGGGAGAACATTAGGGAATGATTGACAGGAATGGGGGAAAGAAATACAGTAGAAGAATAATGGTTAGCTTTGAGGGATGAAATAGTGAAGGCAGCAGAGGATCACGTAGGTAAGAAGACGAGAGCTAGTAGAAAACCTTGTGTAACAGAAGAAATGTTGAATTTAATTGATGAAAGGAGAAAATATAAAAATGCAGTAAATGAAGGAGGCAAAAAGGAATGTAAACGCCTCAAAAATGATATCGAAAGGAAGTGCAAAATGGCTAAGGAGGGATGGCTAGAGGACAAATGTAAGGATGTAGAGGATTATCTCACTAGGGGGGCAAGATAGAAACTGCCTACAGGAAAATTAACGAGATCTTTGGAGAAAAGATAACATCTTGCATGAATATCATGAGCTCAGATGTAAACCCAGTTCTAAGCAATGAAGGGAAAGCAGAAAGGTGGAAGGAGTATATAGAGGGTCTATACAAGGGCGATGTACTCGACGACAATATTATGGAAATGGAACAGGATGTAGATGAAGATGAAATGGGAGATACGATACTGCGTGAAGAGTTTGACAGAGCACTGAAAGACTTGAGTTGAAACAAGGCCCCAGGAGTAGGCAACATTCCATTAGAACTACTGATAGCCCTGGGACAGCCAGTCCTGACACAACTCTACCATTTGGTGAGCAAGTTGTATGAGACAGGCGAAATACCCTCAGACTTCAAGAAAAATATAATAATTCCAATCCAAAAGAAAGCAGGGGTTGACAGATGTGGAAATTTCTGAACTATCAGTTTAATAAGTCACAGCTGCAAAATACTAACGCGAATTCTTTACAGACAAATGGAAAAACTGGTAGAAGCCGACCTCGGGGGAGATCGGTTTTGATGCCGTAGAAATATTGGAACACAAGAGGCAATACTGACCCTACGACTTATCTTATAAGCTACATTAAGGAACGGCAAACGTACGTTTCTAGCATATGTGGACTTAGAATTTGAAAGAGAGAATTCCAGTCAACATTGTCAAAAGCTTTCTCTAAGGGTGGCAGGGGTAAAATACAGGGAGCGAAAGGCTATTTACAATTTGTACAGAAACCAGATGGCAGTCATAAGAGTCGAGGGGCATGAAAGGAAGCAGTGGTTGGGAAGGGAGTGAGACAGGGTTGTAGCCTGTCCTCGGTGTTATTCAATCTGTATATTGAGCAAGCAGTGAAGGAAACAAAAGAAAAGTTCAGAGTAGGTATTAAAATCCATGGAGAAGAAATAAAAACTTTGAGGTTCGCCGATGACATTTTAATTCTGGAAGAGACAGCGAAGGACCTGGAAGAGCAGTTGAAAGGAATGGACAGTGTCTTGAAAGGAGTGTATAAGATGAACATTAACAAAAGCAAAATGAGGATAATGGAATGCAGTCGAATTAACCCTGGTGATGCTGAGGGAATTAGATTAGGAAATGAGACACTTAAAGTAGTAGATGAGTTTTGCTATTTGGGGAGCAAAATAACTGACGATGGACAAAGTAGATAGGATGTAAAATATAGACTGGCAATGGCAACGAAAGTGTTTATGAAAGAGAAATTTGTTAACATCAAGTATAGATTTAAATTTCAGGAAGTCGTTTCTGAAAGTATTTGTGTGGAGTAGCCATGTATGCAAGTGAAACATGGACGATAAACTGTTTGGACAAGAAGAAAATAGATCATTTCAAAATCTGGTGCTACAGAAGAATGCTGAAGATTAGATGGGTAGATCACATAACTAATGAGGTGGTACTGAATAGAATTGGGGAGAAGAGGAATTTGTGGCACAACTTGACTAGAAGAAGGGATAGGCTGGTTGGACATGTTCTGAGGCATCAAGGGATCTCGAATTTTAGTACTGGAGAGCAGCGCGGAGGGTAAAAATTGCAGAGGGAGATGAGATGATTACACTAAGATTGAGAAGGACGTAGGTTGCAGTAAGTACTGGGAGATGATGAAGCTTGCACAGGATGGAGTAGCATGGAGAGCTGCATCAAACCAGTCTTTGGACTGAAGACAACAACAACAACATATAAATACATATACATGCACAAGCACAATTGAAAACTGCTGGAAAAACAATAAATTGAAAATTGACATATCTATACTCAAAGGAGCCGTACTCCATCTGAACAGCCCAAAAATGGCTACTTAATGGTTACCTAGAGTAACAAATTAAGAATAGCATTCTTATAGATCGCCTAGAATATAGGAATAAACAGCACGTACGTGGTTTCTGACAGCTGACAAACTGTGTTGGGCTATTGAGCAGTGATTAATTTAAAATAGCCACAAATATGCTAACCAGGTTAGTGGTGTATTCAAATTCACCCATTAATATCTTTTAAGTAACCACAGTTAATTAGAACCACTCTCACTGTAGTCAAGTAACAATATATTTTAGAGATCAAGTCTACAACAGCTAAAGTTGAAATGATGAAAATAAGTATCTTTTTGAAGTATCAACATATTCAGGAGGCCATCTGGAAGTAGCAGTACTCTCCTAACAGCAAATCTATGCAACTGAAACCCTTTAGAACCACAATCTGGCTCAGGAAAGAACTTGCTCTTACCAATCTGTTTTGTTGGAAGTTTCTGGATAGATCAATACATGAAGTGTAAGACGACGACACACCTATTGTGTATTTGTGTGTTGTGCATCACTATGTAACACGAAACAGTATCCCCGCAAAAACAAACACACACACACACACACACACACACACACACACACACACACACACACACACACACACACATTCTGTTAAGTGTTCCACACAGCAGTCTACTGTGAGTGGTTGCCATTGCTTTATTTCACATTTTTTGGCATATGTTTTACATAATTTCTTTCTAAGACAGAGCCTTTTTCCTAAAAGCAAGTAATGGTTTGTGGCGAGGTGGGCCATTTCATTAAATACAACATTGCGGACCATTTAATTACATATTATCTTCAAACTTTATTTAAGATAGCATTAAAAAGTGAACTACATATCTTAGTGTTCCCTATAGTGGGCATTACTAGATTTAAAAGAGAGAATTTGCAAATGTTTCCCTAGTTGCACGAGTAACATCTTCAAAGTTACATCATAACCAAAGGCTGTGAAACTGCACTAAGGAGGAACTACCTGCCCCTGAAAATTCACAGTGAAGACTAATCTACTTAAAAATTTCATCAAGTTGTCCATTTCTGTCTACCATCTTCTCTCAATGGAACTACACATGTCAAACTTGTTTGTGACAGCATTAGTATAATAGCATCTCCTCAATTCTTTTTAACTCAGTGATATACTACTTTGAGTAAGAAATGTAACTACCTCAAAATTATATTAGAGTTTATACAGAGGAAACTTACCCAATTCTCTGATGTTAGAGGTCTTCGCACTTGCTGATGTATCACCTTGTGGCCTTCTCTGCAACATCTCCAGCAGTGATGACTTCTGTGTATTGTCAGAGTCTGTGCTGACATTAAGATTTTGCTGGGTAACTGTACTTTCAGCTGGTGATATAGGAGTGAAGTACGTGTCTGACTCACTCAAGGGTGGTATAACTATTGCCGGCTCAGTTATATCTGGAACAGGTATTGAACGTTTAGAACAAAATATCACCGAAGATCATTTCACAGGGGAGAGCATATACAAATACACTTCAAAATTAGATTTCTGAATTACGGATGAAACTCATTTTTGATGACATTACCTTAGGTACTTTAATTGATCAAATCAAGGTTGTAGCAGACATTGATCATAAGCAGTGAATGTCACACTGAGTCATCCCGTCAGGCTTTAATGACTGACACATGGCAGTTAAAGCTTTTATTCCATTCATAAGATGTCCTCAGTGGCTCTCTGGGAAAATCACTCTCCTTCAAAATTGGGTGCAAAACTGAGTACTAATATAGCATACTTCCAAGATATCGCAACAAAGATAAAGGAAATACAAGCACAAAAACTCAGCAAGGGGAGGATAAGGAGATGTGTGTGGCTTTGTATCTCACCAATCTTTACTATGAACAGATTTTTCTGTGCCACTCCAACCAACTCTAGTACTGCAGAAACATCTAGAGAACAGGAAGTACTGTATGTCCCACTACTTGGTACTATTTTGGTCTAAAGATCATCAACTGAATTGTTTTGCAGATATTCTAACCACGCCAAATAAAAAAGCTTTTCCGTACTCTGCAACATGACAGTCCTGACCGTGTACTTAGGAGATTTGAAAACAGAAATTCTCTACAACACATACTTCGCTTCTGCCACCCACTTTATTGTAACTTTTTTGCACTGCCTTTTTTCCCTTTCCCTCCCCATTATTCCTGCACTACAATACTCTCTCAGCTTGATATTTTTTACTACACTGTCACATTTTCAGGGTTTTTATATTAACACACAATACCAACAATCAGTCCTTCCATCTCAATAAATTTCCCTTAAACCAGGATTACAAAAGTTTTTTATATGTACTTCTGTTTTAAGAACAGTCCATGAGATGTGTATTTTTACACATTCCTGACACTGTCCATTTGAACAATGACCAGCACAATCAGAATTGATATGTCTTAGTCTACAACCACATTTTTTTATTTTACCTCCTGGCAACCAATTTCAGTACACAGTACCATACTCAGGCCATTATATGGCCAAAAAATTGCAGAACATAATGACAACACTATAAGAAATTTACAACTTTTTTCTGTACACTGGGAATCATATGGTATAGTATACAATCTTGAAATGTTTATGCAGCCATTATGATTGCTTCCCAAATAGGTATGTTAAACACTAACTTAATGTCAATGCAGAGCCTTAAAAAGATTCAAATTGTGGCCTACAGTGGTACAAGTGCCTGTAAGTACAGGTTTTTTATTCTTAAAAAAAATCAGCCAAAATAAGAGATACCTAAAACGTATTAAAATAGCACAAATTTGAAACTTAAGAAATTACATAATAAAACAAAGAATAAAAGAGGCCCACTATTTTAATGATAGAAAATGTGTGTAGTCATATTTACAGCTACTATTTGCATACAGTTTAACACTAGAATTGTCAATCTGACCACTGATCTTTCAGTCGAGCAAATGGGGTTGGCATAAAAATGGAATAATCTATCACATTACTTGAAATAATCATACAATGCAAGACAGAATAATTTTGAAATATTGGATGAGGCCACTAAGGGAAAACTGACTAACATCTTGGAGAAGTGGAAGTCTACAGGGCAGTTACTCAATGATAAAACAGTGGAAGAGGAAAGAGCTAATGCCAGAACTGTTTACTAAATGGTTATAAGTTGACATCAGATTTACTGGACACACAGTTGATCCACAATTTACTGATCTTTTAGTTAATACCCTCCTCCCAGCTTTAAATCTTTGAGTATACTTACATAGTTTCATTTGTTTCTCCTAGCCCTAAGCTTTTCCCTTTGTACAGAAAACCTCATGCTGTAGAATGCGCACAGCTACTGATGCATAATTCTGTGAATACATCAGTTACGCACATGTGCACACGGTATCAACTGCCACAAGCAAAAACAGAAAATATTTTGAGTCACCTATATTATTTTGTGTGTAATTTGGACACCCTGTATTTGACATCCACTCAGGAAACAAACGTGACAACTGCATGTCCGGGTCAAGGGTCTACCTATACATTTTACGGTTGGACTATCGCAGAGAAAAATACTTTGTAAATTTCTCTTACATTGTTATTGTAACTAAATACTGGTACTGGTCACGGAAACCAGCTGCCAATAGGCAAAACAACAAAAGTTTTGACTACGGACAACCATTTTTCTGATTTATATTTTGACTGAGTTTTGTCAGCTTGAAATTTAGGGATTCTGCACTGCAAAGCTTGACTTCAAAATGTTGTTGCAAAGGAAAGTTCAGTTCAATACAGAAAAACACACACACACACACACACACACACACACACACACACACACACACACACACCAACCTATATAACTTGGCATCCACTGAATAGCTATTTAAAATCTCTGAGTACACTGGAGATGATATATTTGTACAATTTGGCGAAGAAGTTAATCAGGTAAGTTACCTATCTAAATAAAATTTACTGAGGAAGTAACTAACGACTGTCAAGGGCGGCAAACATTTGAAGACATTGGCGGTTCAGACCTGGAAATGGGTTCTTCTAAAATGTCTCCCTCATACTGTATTGGTGTCTCAAACTAGTACTCCAGTACGATTAATTTATCAGTATTCCAAAATACTGACAGTTATTTCTACATGAATTGAACCAACAACGAAAACCAGCAATGCAACAAAGCCATTGCCAGAGAATGACTTCTTTCACTGACAGCCTGACATGCCTAAATCCTACTCACCACTGATTAAATTATTAAGGAGCTCATCTTGAATGGAGGAACACCTACTTTCTGCTTGTCTGTTAACAGGGCTCTCCCGCCGAAACCATTGGCTGAATCTTGATCCACCAGAGCTGTCATTTACAGCACCATTCTGTAAACAGTAAACACCAAGTATTAGGACACACACACACACACACACACACACACACACACACACACACACACACACACTCAAACTTACAACAAATTGTCTTGTTACCTAATTACTCAGCGTATCACAAATCATTTTCGTAAGTACAGTAATTCAAGATAAATTAATGGTAAGTTAATATTTAAACTTTATTGAACTATAAACAGATGACATAAAACCGAAAACTAACTGCATCAGTAGCGGACAACCAACCATTAAACTGATTACAGATAATACAAAGCTGAAAGTAGTGAACATTACTACTTACTGCCAGCAAGCCAGGTACAGAATCACTTTTGAGGAAATCATCAAGATTGAAGTCAAGACCTTGATGCTGGTGAGAAAAACTACTGTTGTTCGACTGGGGAAGCTGTTCTGCTGGAAGACCAGAATCCTGGTCTGACGGCAGATCTGGTGAAAGTGGCCCCTTCTCAGGCAATGGCCTCTCAGGTGATCGAGGAGTCTCTTCAGCAATAGGCGAATGAGACTGTGTTGGCTGTGGCTGTGCAACTGCCCCACTGCGGTTTCCAGGTGGTGTTGGAGTCCTGCGTGATGAAGCTGAACTTTGTCCGGCACTTACAGGAGGTGATGGTTCTGAAAGTTTTCTTCCACTTGAACGGTTACCTGCAAGATAAGTAAATATTTTAAAATTTTTGTTGATACTGACTTGCAAAGCACTTAGATGCAATGTTTTAGAAATGTTGAATAAGCATTCAAAATTGTCTATCTGTATAAAACCTTGAGAAAAACTGAATAATGGAAAATTCTCAATGGAATGTAACAATATTCTTAAAAACACATGACACCCAAGCACCCACATCCCCCACAAGAGCGCCCCCCCCCCCCCCCCCCCCCCCACACACACACACGCACGCACGCACGCACGCACGCACGCACGCACGCACGCACACACTAGAAATTTGAGTTCCTAGCTCAGTTCCCAATCTGTTGAGTCTGCTGCTACTAATTGGGCAACTCGTGGCGCAGTTTCTAGCTTTCTGTTTAATGCAGAGTCAAAACTTGCAAAGTAAATCTGTAGTATACATAATCTACATTCATGGCCAAAAGAATCACAGACCACCCCAAAGTTGAAGGGGGATGGGGAGGGAGGGACAGTGAGTGTTCTGTGATCTTTATGACTAGCAAGTCCAGCATGCCATCCCATGTTGTAGTGACTGTTTGCCTGACAGTTACATGCAAAATGGACAACACAGTATCAGTGCCTTTTGAGGGAAGGAAACAAAATCTACACAGATGGGCATGGCATTAAACCCTCCTCCTTCCACTCTAATGTATTTGGTCATTGTCACATCATAGGTGCCCAATGCATGGGGAACAACGTATAAGTAATTTGAGAACTTGTGTCTGTGGAGTAAGTGGTTTATTCATCTTCATCTAAGTGATTACTCTGCTATTCACAATAACGTGCCTGGCACAGGGTTCAATGAACCATCTTTAAGTTGTCTCCCCACTCTAAACGTGTGTGGGAAAAAAACAAGCAATTAATTTTTCTGAGAGAGCCTTGATTTCATTTAAAATTAAATACAAACAGTCACAGCCACAGTAAACCTAAAATATAAGGCTACTTGTTTCTATTTTAGACCATCTTCAGACCCACACCATGATGGTCGATGGTGGCTACAAATGGAGCAGGCGCTACACCTTAATGAATGGTAACTGCTCAAACATCTGTGAATCATCCACCAATACTAAAAACAGTGTGTTATGAAGTCCATACTTCGCATGGAGGGGAAAAAAAAAAGATGCGGCACTTCACCAAGACAACAGCTGTCTGTAAGGCTCCACCACAACAACAATGTGAGGGTGGCTCTTGATGAAACTACAGGTTAACCTGGTAAGATCATGAGACTGTGGATTTCTTCTGAGAGAAGCAAAAGGAAGATCGCAACACTCCTCGAGTCCGAAGAGTTTACAAGATGGGGCAGTAACTCATCTGATGTCTTTCCATTCCCGAGTGAGCAGATGTCTCGTGCATCTGGAAATTTGCACCTGGTATCGTAAAAGCAAACAAAGAGCAACTAAATGGTTATCTAGCCAAATGGTCATCTAATTGATTCCCAATGATACCCAAATGATCTGACCCAGTGAAAGCCAACTGAGCTGACAGCATGACTAAGGTCAGTGAGAAGATCATGAATAGCCATCAGTCAATACCCTGGAGACTGCTCAATGAGTCAGCAGATATTAAAATACAGTCAAGGTAGACCAATTTGATAAAACTGAGGGTTCTGCTAACAGCTTTCAGCTCTGCTGCAAACACACTACACTTTCCTGATAATGAATAGCATTCCATACTGGTATGATATGTAAAAGCATATCCTGCCTGATTCACTGTTTTAAATCCGTCTGTATAAGACACAGTTAACACCTGCAAATCTACGAGCTGGACGAAACATGTATTAGAATGATGTCACCCATCACATGCAAAGAAAATGGAATATGTGGGATTAGCAGGGAACTGAAACAGTGATTGTTTAGAAGAACAAGAGCTGGTACCATTGAGCCTGAAGAGGGAAATTCCCCGACTAATCCGAAAGGCACCAATTGCCAGATACACACCAGCATGTTGGATGGGATTTAAGCCGGCAAACCATAAACTTGCAACCGTAGTCCAGTGGGGGAAGAAACGAAGGCCTGATAAATGAGGGTAACAGTAGTACAGTCTGCACCCCAATGTGTTTGGGCAAAGAAGTAGAGAGAAGTTTCCGCACACAGCTAGACTTCAGCAGCCAAATTGGCTTTTAATGAAAAGGAGGCCCAAGAAACAGGAGTGCGCTACTAAGTCTGGATGCTGGATGTCTAAGTACAGTTCCAGATCTGGCTTGACCGTGGCAAAATGGCACAAATGCATGACCTGCAGTTTTGCCTGTGAGAACCAGAAACCAAGGGAAAGGATCCATGCAGAGGTCCATCAGATGGCACACTGAAGTTGGCATTCAGCAGAAGCTACCAAGCTGAAGTGAGTGACACTCAACATGGAGCCCTGGCAGACACTAGTCTGTTGGACCAGTGGAGACCTGAGTGAAGTGCCAAGTAACGCAACAACTGATGGGATAAAAATTGACAATAACAGGTAAGAGGACTTTAAAGTCCTGCTCATGCAGCACAAGTAAAATTTAATTATGCCAAGCAGCTTGGTACGGATTACGCAGGTCAAAAAAGAAACTGATAAGTTGTTGGCATTTAGAAAAAGCTTGTCAGATAGTTGCTACTAATATACAGAGATTGTTGGTTGTGGATCATCCTTCCCGGAAACCACACTGATAGGGGGACAAAGGTCAGAGATACAAGAACTTGGCATACTCTGTGGACAACCATCCTTTAAACCAGCTTACAGAATATGTTGGTCATTCAATCTGCTTGTAACTTAACTCTCTACAGCTGCTTGGCTTAAGAACTGGGACAACTATGCTACCATGGCATTGCAAGGTGAGCCCACCATTAAGGCAAATACGGTTGAAGAACCTGAGGAGAGGTTTCTTTTGGAAAACAATCAGGTGTTGGACCATCTGATTGTGAATTTAATCAGGGTCTGAGACTGTCTCGTGAGACAAGGCAAGAGCCTGAAGCTGTTCCCAGTCAGTGAACGGTTCACCTACATATATACTTAGCTAGCCACCAAGCAGTGTGTGGCAGAGGGCACAATTTGCACCAAAGTCACATTCCCCACCTGTTCCACTCATGGATCACTCAAGTGAAAAACGATTGAACGCCTCAGTACGAGCTCTAATTTCCCTTATCTTTGAATGGTGATCATTGCATGATTTGAAAGTTTGTGGTAATAATATATGCTTTACATATATCGGATCGGATTTCGGAGTTTAGTGAGCAGCCCCTTCCGTTTAGCGCGTCATCTATCTGCAAGTGTATCCCACTTCAAACTTTCTCTGAGATTTGTAAGGCTCTCGTGATGGCTAAATGTACCAGTCACGAATCTTGCTGCTATTCTTTGGACCTTCTCAATCTCTTTAATCAGACCCAATTGGTAAGGGTCCCATACAGATCAACCATAGTCTAGGACTGGACGAACAAAAGTATTGTAAGTAATTTCCTTTGTTGAGGGACTGCTGCATTTCAGGATTCTACCAATAAACCGCAATCTAGAGTTCACCTTGCCCGTTACTTGTGTAATCTGATCGTTCCATTTGAGATCATTTCGAATAGTCACACCCAGGTACTTGACTGATGTTACTGCTTCCAAAGACAGGGCATTTATTTTGTACTCTTACCTTAATGGGGATTTTCACTTTGTTATATGCAGTAGGTTACACTTACCAATATTGGGAGATAACTGCTACTCATTAAATCACGCATTTATTTTCTGCAACTCCTCATTGATTTGTTCACAACTTTCATGTGATACTACTTTCCTGTAGACTACAGCATCATCAGCAAACAGTCTAATGCTGCTGTCAATACCATCAACCAGATTGTTTATGTATATCATAAAAATCAGTGGATCTATTACTCTGCCCTGGGGCACACTTGATGTTGCACTTGTTTCTGTTGAAGTCTCCCCATTCAGGACAATATACTGCTCACTGTGTTAGGAAACTTTCTATCCAACCGCATATGTCATTAGATGGACCGTAAGCGCACACTTTTTGGACCAAGCGACAGTGCGGAACAGAGTAACGCCTTTTGAAAGTCCAGATATATGGCATCAACCTGGGAGCTGGAATCTGGAGCCTGTTGTATACCATGCACAAGAGCTATGCCTCGCATGATCACTGGTTCCTAAAACCGTGCTGGTTTCTGCAGATGAGCTCAGAGTCTGCGAAGGTCATTATCTCTGAACACAAAATATGTGCCATGATTCTATAAAAATCAATGTCAGTGAAATTGGACGGTAATTGTGTGCATCTGATTTTCTACCCTTTTTATAGGTTGCTATGACCTGGGCCTTCTTCCAGTCCCATGGAACTTTCCGCAGTTTCAATGATCTCTGATTGATAAGAATGGTGCTTTATTTTTAGTATAGTCAACATAAAATCTTACAGGGATACCGTCTGGGCCAGATGCCTTCTTGACGTCTAAGGATCTTAACTGTTTTATAATCCCTGATACAATAAACCCTACATCAGGCATCCTTGCATTTTTCAATAATTAAATGGAGGGAATGGTGCTGCAGTCTTCAACAGTAAATGAGTTTTTGAAAGCTAGATTTAGAATTTCAGCTTTCTGTTTATCGTCGTCCATTACATTACCTATACTGTCAGAAAGAGAAGGTACTGAATTATTTGTAGCGTTCATAGATTTTATGTACGACGAAAATTTTTTGCGGTTATTTTTAGAATCTGCAGAAAAAATGATATTCAGCTTGATGGGGAGTGAAACACATGGGGATGTCTTCAACTCTTCACTTCTGCAGAGGAAAGTTAGCTGGATAGGAAGAGTATGCCAATGCCATTGCAAAGCAGCTAGCAAGGTATTCTGTAAGAACTGATGAATTGGTACAAAGGCTAACCTATAGGGCAAGACCTGGTAGAGCCGTTTGTTGTTGACAGCCAACAAGACCACGGAGCTTGGCTCACAGCTGAGATGAAGATATATACATCTCCAGGGAGGAGAGACAGCATTCCTAGCCTGCCTTCCTTCCTTCCATTTGGTTAGACAGCAAGCCTTAGTACAACATCACTTAAAAGTTAAGTCTTTTTCGCTCGTATCAGTTGTGTTCTTTAGATCAAATCTCTGGTTTGTTTTCTATCTGGTTGCTGGGCTGCGCTCTTGCACCGCGTCCCCTGGTTTAAAATATTTATAAGGCGGCAAGTATGGAAGGGACAGTCACCAGGGACGAGGAAAGAAATTGTTGGAGGAAACGTGTTGTCAAATGCCGGTGGTTAGTGATGTGACCAATTCACTCTAAAGGAACTGTTGCAACAGGATTGACTTTCATTATGATTCATCCACTCATCAAGTGGTGGCACGAGAACACACATGTAACAGATGGTATGTAAGCAAGTTTTTTGGGCCATCGGCTCCTTCTGGCAGTTGAGTTGAAGGGGAAGGAAGAGGGGTGAAGGATGAATGGTGAGCTTTAGGAAAAGCAGTACACTTCAGGAAATTCACCCAGAACTGCGGGTCAGGGGAGACTTACTGGAAGGGATGAGAACTCCTGACTCAGGGTTCTGGGTGACTTTACCAAACTACCCCTTTTCAAAAACCATAACAGTCCATTTCCTTCATCCTCTTCCTTCCCCCTCTATCTTTCTGCAAGAAAGAGCCACTGGGTCCGAACACCTTTACATACATAATATATTATATATCTGTTCTCCTGCCACCGCTTTGTGAGTGTTTTTAACTATACAATTACATTATTTTTCTAAAATTTATTATTTTCTTTGATTATGATTAGCTGATTTCGGTGCACTTACAGGGTGTTTCTTCACTGCTGTTGAATTGTGTTGTGTACTCTAGTTTGGCAGTGGGCTCTTGTTACTGCCCTGCCCTTCCCTCTGTGATTCTTCCAGAGTCATGATTGTGTTTTCTGTGAAGTTTGGATCTGCTCTCACTGTGGTCTGTCTTGCTTAGAGAAACTGTTTGACCCTTCCAAATCTGTGTTCACCAAGTGCCCTGTGTTACTTTCCTGTAAAGTAGCTTAATTGTGTTCCCAGGTGTGGTAATTATTTTGATAATCTATTACTTTGCTTGTCGATGGCCGATTGTCACCTTTCCGTTGATGACGAGCTTCAAACACACTGACTTTTGTGCACTTATATTTTCCGAAATCCTCTATTTTCCGTATCTTTTGACAAACGGAAATTTTCTTTTCAAGTAACTTCTCTGCAAGTTCTACACTGTTATAATAATTGTCCACACAGATGTGATGCCACTTCCCATCAGAAGGTGTCAATAGTTCCGTCACTGTTTTTGCTAAAGGCTGTACATGCCAGAATATATCTTGAATGAGGAAATGTATCCCGTACTCTAATCACACAGCATCCAAATAAGTATGCCGTATTTCGTAATTTTCGACGGATTGTAAACTTTAAAATTTAACAATCCACGCCACGGTATCATTCCTTCATCAGGGTGTATACGCGGACAAAGAAAAAGTTCCCGAATTTTTCACAGTTAAAAATACACTTTCTCCCAGGTGAAAAAACACTTTTTCAGTGATAAGTGACAGTGTATTTTACCTTGGAACTGCAAAACGTATCAGTCCTTTGAATGGTTATGGTTTTATGCACGGGCATCAAATTTCTCGGCACTTTAGAAAACGAAACTTAGGGGAAAAAAAACACATTTTGGAAATATCTTTGATGTGCAGCAACATGTACACTGCATATTTTTGTATTACGGAAGTATACATTGGAATTCCACCAAACACCGCATGTTACTTTCCGAATCATTGAAATAGAGATTCGATCCACTTTTATAAGCTAGTCATAGCTGATGTCACGTGATCTCACCAGCAGATGACAGCGGATATTCAGATCATAAGACACGTGATGTAGTCAGCTAACAGCAACATCACTGTTAAGTAGCATGAACTCACAAACAGTGAAAGTTAATAGTTTAAATAAGTATACGTAATGTTGTAACAAATTGGTCTCTAATGTTACTAAGCTGCAAGAGAAGCTAAGCTTTCACATCTAATGTTTATCTCTTTGGCGCGTGTATAAGATATATCACACAAATGTGCGAGTAAAATATTTAATAATGACATAAATGTCTGATATTCAGGGTTCGAAATTCTTCTAAATGGCTTGCCATCATAGAGTTTATTTTTAAATTAGAGTCAAACGTTCTTTGATTTAAGAAATTCATGGTATATTCTCGCACATAGTTCAACTTATGTAAAAGGATATTTACTTTGAAAGTAACGCTTTTCAAACAACCATTTGAAATATTTTCCTGCAACCTGTTAAAAATAGGTTAATTTCAGCAGTTGCCAGAGAGCGCAAATAACAGACGACACCGAGCTTGCGCAGCTACGACGACGTAGGAAGCCCGTATGTACGTACATGTAAAACATTAAAAGATCATACATTATGTCATAAAAGAAACAAGACATCAGAGGATACTGCAAGAGCAACCGAACTAGTGAACCACACTAAAATATGCACATTTACAGTGCATTCTTAAAGTGCACATTCGTATGTCCAGATTCCCAAAGAAGTAGACCTCAATCTGATATTAAGCTTTTCAGTGTGGTTTTCGGGATGTAAATTTTCTTGGAGCACCAGTACTGTATGATATCATGTTTGGTTCTTTATTGTGGCATAATGCCACACATGCTAGAAGATGGAAACGTGCACTTGAAATACAGCAAACCGTTAACACTAGCCAGTACTGTGGAATTAAACATTTCGTTTCAAGTACATTGGCCTACTCTGCAGAAAAGGTTAATAGAAGTCAAATTTCTTTAGCAAACAGACAAAAATAACTTCATTGTTCTGCAAGGCGATTAATGCTTGACTGTCATAAAGGTGGAAATAAAATCAAATCTGAAACTAGTAAAATATTTTAGCCTTCTGTAATTATGTGAATATATTTTAATTCACTTGTTAACTCCCGACCACAGTTATCCATTTTGTTTTCATTTGATGTGAGAGTAAACGAAGGGGAGACAGCAAGCTCACTAAATGTAAACAATGGTCACGTGGAGACTATGCACTGTAATTCAGACTACTCTGTGCATCAGCCTCGGATCTACGATATTTGGCGAACCGGGTCAATACAAAAAAATCAAATTTTCAAAAATATGTTCATCTTGTAGCGCATATCTTTCTAAAAAGTCTGAAACTTAAAACGTGTGTTGGAGGGAATGTAAGACACGCTATTTGGTTTTAAATGTGGCAAAGTGCAGTGCCACGCCTCTTCATACAGCAATCTTCTATAGCGTGTCACTGTATTTTACTCTGTGGAATTGAAAGTGTGTATTTTGTACTGGATGCCCTCAAACCTACATGGGACAGTGGAAATTGAAATGTCCTGTGGTGCCTCTCCTGCTCCCAGTCGCACCGTTTGACAGCCTGCCCCCTCTTAAAAAATCTCGCAATAGCGAATGGGATTATTTGTAAGCGGGAGAACAAGGACTCTTCAGAAAATTTGCACTGTTTATTGTCTATTAGCTAATAACTTGCTGTTTTGTGGGACCTAAAATTAAATATAGAATACATAAAACCAATGAAGACAAGAGACAAGCAAGAAAGTACATATTTCTTCAAGCCTTAGCTCCTAGCATTTCTCTCTCTCTAATCTTGCTACAGCTTTACAAGGTGTGCTTTCCTTTCTGCGAAAGAATCTATTACCTCATCAAAGTTCGTCAAATGTTTTGCTACATGAAAAACCAAAATGTCATTATCTAATAATGAAAAAGCTGCCAATACAAATAATACCCAAGACTGGTGTGCTTTCTCGATCTGATTACGTCTATTTCGTCACTGCGTGCTAGAGAAAACAAAATAGGCCTTTCTAATATTGCAGCAATTTTGTAACACACAACAAATAAACAAGACTGTTTTGGCACGAATGGTCATTTTTATAACACAACAGAACATAATTCATGAAGTACTAATATCAAATGCATATAAGGTCTATTACAAGCAAAAAGCTTTATGTTAGGAAATAGTTTCGCATTTCAATCATATGCACCAGTTTCTCAAGCATGAGATCGAAAAGTAATATTACGAAATTTTTACATAAATTTGGAATCGTCTTATTCTTCCTTCTTAGTGTAGCGATATGGCCAAAAATTTTCTGTCAATGTTTCATTTTCTTGAATACACCGAGAAGATAATACGTAATCTTTCTCACCAGTTATTCCTGTTAGTCATTTATTTCCACTCTGGTAGTCTCAATGTATGAATTTCACTAGTAAATTTAACAACGCTGAACATTTGCAAACCCAATCAACCACATAATCAGATAGCGATTGGCGTTCATCCGTTCGGCTTTACTCTGCTCAGGTTGTATAGCCCTGTCCCCTTTTGTCTGTGGAAAGTTTATTTTTAGATGTGACGAGAATTTCTCCTGACAGACACATCAAGTACACTATGCAAGCATTCAAAAATCAACTTATGATTCATTCAGAAATCAATTAAAATGTGTTCAAAACCTACAGGAATGCTTTTCAAAATCACATGAATAATCGATAAGACCAATGTGTGCTGGATGCTAGGTGCTTTGTGAAACAAGTTTTTTCCCCACAAGAATATGAATTTGGCACCCCATTTTCCCGGTAACACCTAGCTGCTTGCTGTGACTGCTTGCACAGCCAACAGTCACATTCCTGCAGCCAGAAATGTGAGAATCTACTACCCAAACACGACTCAACTGCGCATGCACATGAACCTGCTCTAAAAAACGCATCTAATGTAAACAATTGTGACTTCACACTCATCGGAGGCAATTTGTTGTTGTGAAGCATTGCATAGTCTTCCTAAAGCCTTTGACACATTTGGCTGTTGGCACATGCTTGCATGAGCACTGTGTGTCATCTTTCTATATGGCGCATTTCCTTTGCAATTTAAGTTATTTTTGTTTTTCTCTCTTGTATGTTTTATTGTTGAAGTATTATTTTGCAGTACGGGGATACAGTAATATCTTTTGATAGAGTATCGGTTCTTACCAGTGAAAATTACAAAAATTTAACTGAAAACCAAAACAATGAAAAATTCCCGAAATTCTAAAAAATTACCAGCTTTTCTCCCGGATGAAAAAAATTCCTGGGTTTTCCCTGGTTCTCCCGGGTCGTATACACCCTGTTCATCAATTGA